>NC_133901.1:58430795-58645795 GCF_964199755.1 Larus michahellis | reverse complement strand
TCTGGCCGGTGCGCGGCTGCTCCGCCGGGTCCCCTCCGAGCGGCGGGGAGGTGCCGCTCCCCACCTCCGGGGAACGGGGGGGCTGATCCGGTACCCCGGTGCTGAGTGGGCAGCGCTGACAAACTCTGCCTCCCAGAAATACACTGGCTGGCATGGGGGGGGGAAAAAAACAACAAAAAAAACCCCGAAAATAATTGCAGTGAATGTGTGCAATTTGTAGCTGTGTGGGTGGGGGGCATAGATACAGCCTTACACGTGTTGCCGGTACGGCCTGTACGCGTGTTTACACCCCCGGGCGTCCCCCCCGCTCCCCCGCAGCCGTCGCCCCTCGCTGTTACAGCTTCACCTTGAGCCACCGGTGCCGGGAGGGACAGGACTCCCCCCGCCCTCTCGCCCCCGCCACCGGCCCGCTTGGCTCGGTGCCGACGGCAGGCCCATCGGGGGCTCTGCTCCGACGGCCGCTTTCCTTCACTGGGACAGGTGATGATGTCGCCGTGAGCGCTGATGACGTCATGCCCCACGCTGACGCCTCTGCGTTAGACCCTTACAACAGGACTACGGGCAATTCAACCCTGGGTGCCTGGGCCCCCTTCCCCCTGCAGTGGGGACGTCCTGGCCCTGAGCTGGGCCTGGGGTGGGGACCAGCCCCGCTGGGACAGGCTTAGTCCTGCCAGGCAGGTCGGGGCCATGACCTCGGGCTCTGCTAGCCCCCTGCTCGCCACCCGCCTTGGGTGCAGGGCCCGGCCGCCGGTGCGCACGAAGGAAGTGGCGTCCCTCGTTGCAGAAGGGACACTCAGACCCCAGGGGCTTGGTGTCAGCACGGTCCGCGGGGTGGCGGGGGCGGGGGGGTGCGGATGGACCCGCCAGGCCCCCCTGGACTGGGGGGGAGGCCGGCGGGAGGCGGGGGCAGGAGCGGCCCGACGGGGCGGCCCCGCTTTGGCTCGGAGGAAGAGGCCGGAGCTTAAAAAGGATGAAGGATGTCTGGGGCCGGGCGGCGCGGAGACGAATGCTAACGCCGATGGGGCTGACTCTAGCGAGCGCGGCCCCATCAATAACGCGGCGCCGGGGGCATTCCCTTCCCCGGCCCCCCCCGGCCCCTGCTCGGGCCGCCCCCGGGGTGCCCGTCCCCTCGCTCGGTGCATAGAGACGGGTCCGGTCCCGGCGCTTTGCTCCCCCCCGGTGCTCTCCCGGGCGCCGCAGAGCCGAGAGGGCTGGAAAGGCCGGGGCTGGGAGGCCGCTAACGCGACCTGAGCACGCGGTTCTGCCCGACAGACTTCCCGCATGTCGCGACATGAGGGCATGGTGGCGATATGGCCGTGAATGTGTCGTGCTCGCTGCGGGGGGCGGGCGGGAAAAGCGGTGCGGAGTGCGGAGCGAAGAGAGGAGTACCATGTGTCCCCCCCGCCCCGGTCCCTCGGCGTGCCGGTCCCCGGTGTGCCCGGGCCGGGGGCGGGCGGGCAGCGGCCCAGTACCGGCGTCTTCGCGGGGAGCGGAGGAGAGAGGCTGTGATTCCTGCCCCAACCCCAGAATCGGGAAGAAAAAGCCTTTCCTTTCAGCAGAGACTCATGCATCAAACTTCAATTTTCCGGACGATTGAATTAGTGATTTTTTTTCTCCTGAACTAAAATACACTTAAGTCTTTGGGATTAATTACCACGTTCTGGTCCCTCAGACTGTAGTATTAGTTATCGTTGCCATATTCGACATCAGCCCTGACACCTCATAAAATAAGGAACTGAATTTCACTGACTCAACCTGCTTTAGCCCTGTTGGATAATTCAGGAGGGGGCTTTATTCTCCGTCTGGGAGCCCTGTGTGAAGTGAACAAGATCAAATATGGATCTCCTCCACCCCCCCCTCAGAAGAAAAAAAAAAAAAAGCATTATAAAAAAAACCCACAAACCCCAAAGAGTAGCATTTCCAAGCAGACAACACCCCCCACCGCCCCCTCCCCTCCCGCTTTCCTCCCACATCCAAACGAAATCCAAGGCAGTGTCACGTTTGGGGATGAAAGATGGAGATGGGGGGGTGGTCGCCGGCTCCTGCGTTTGAGAAACGGTGTTTCTGCCGGGAGGGAACGGCGTGGGCCGGGGTGGGGGCTGGGAGGAGACGCCCCCCCCCCCCCCCCCGGCCAGGGGCGCAGCTACCGCGCTGCAGCTTGCCCGCACCCACCCGTGCCCACCGCCCACGCCCGCCCAGACGGGGGTGATCCGGGGCACCGCAGCCCCCGACGGGGCGGGCGGCGGGAGAACCGTCGGGCCTCCCACCCGCTCTCGCAAACCCCCCCGCAAGCTCCCGCACACTCTTTTCCCAAACTGCGGGTTTTCACCTCCCCGGGCCAGGACCTGTGGGGTTTTCGCAGCCCTCGTTGCCTGGGTTTACGTTTTTCTTTTTCCTATTGGGAATCCCGCCTTCCCCGCTTGAATTCGGACCCTGATCCGTTTGGGAAAGGCCGGTCTCTCCCCCTGCCCTGTGCTCACCTCCCCACCGTGGGGATGGCGGGGACCCCGTCCCCGGGGCACGGGGCACCGGTGCGGGGGCGAGGAGCTCCGAAACGCTCCGGGTTTGCCCGGGAATGGGAAAACGGGACCGGCTCTGCTCCCACTGTGAATCCACGCAGGGAGAAGGCCAGGCAAGGGGGACGCTGCCCCGGGTGTCCCCGGCCAGCAAGTCCCGGGGGTCTCGTCCCAGCTCCCCGCCTTCCCCGGAGCGGAGCGGCCGGCGGCGGCCGGGGCGGCGGGGCAGGTCCCCCGCCCGCAGGGCCGGCTGGTTTAGGGGGATGGGGATAATTTGGGGGTCCGGGGCGTGCAGGAGGGGTTCCGTGGTGGCCCTGGCCGCCGCCCGAAGCTCGGCCCCCGCAGCAGCGCTCCGAGCCAGCTGGGAAAGGCTGCGGCTGGGTCAGCCCCAAAGGGCACGATTCAGCGCTGTCACCGCGTCCCTACTTGCGCTGCGGGATAAAAAAAACAGAGAGAGAGAGAGAAAAGAAATTAAAAATAAGGGTGAAGAAAAAAAAAAAAGCCAATTCCGGATTGTATCTAAAATTCGAGGGAGAGCAAACCCCGAGCAATAAATCTACCCAGCTAGGTAATCCCAGGAAACGGCGCGTTTCAAAATGCATGACAAATGAGGGGCACAAGCCGGCGCTTCATTTTTAAGCTAAAAAAAAAAAATAAGAAGAAGCTTTTGTTTTTCAAGATGCAAATTAAATAACCAAAATCTCAGCTATTTGGAAGCGGGGGCGAGCCAAATTAACACGCTGCAAATCTTCGAGAGGAGTCTTTATTTACTAACCCGCCCCAGCCACGTGTGGTAAACTTCCGCGGGTGCAAGGCGGCCCGGCATCTCTTCTCTTTGCACACAGAAGTCAATAGATCAGAAATCCAAATTAACTCCCAGCCTGTTTTCCATACACCCAGCCACCCTCTTTTATTTTTTTTTTTTTTTTATTTCTTGGTTATATTGAATTGTAGTGTTTGCAGCCTCATTAAATCCATTCCAAGACAAAAGAATAAAAGACTGGGGGGAGGGAGGGGACAGGAGAGGAGGGGGAAGAGAGGGAATGGGGGGGTGACACACACAGATAAAGAAAACAAATAAAGCCCTTTAACTAGATCTTCACATAAATGTCACAGTTTCTCAGCATTTACGATTTGCCTGTTTAGCATAAAAACACTTAAGGACAAGATTGAAGGCTTTCCGAGAGATCTGGACAGAAGTCAAAGCTATCACTCCGAGGTAAAAAAACCCAAAACAACAACGCAAAAAAAATCGAAAGAAAAAAACAAACAAAAAAACGAGGGGATGGCGGGGTGGGGGCGGGAGGTGGCGGAAAACAAGTGCTCTTCCAAATAATACTAAAGAAAAGTGGATTTCATTGTAATTCATAGGCTTGTTCCAAATACCAAGAGAGAAAGAGAGAAGAATAGAAGCGCACAGATGCCCCGACGAAGGGAGAACAGTTCTGCTCCCATTGTTGTGGAGTTAAACAGTGGAAGGGAGGGTTAACCTAATCCATCAAATTGTCTGGAAATTGTGAAGAAAATTCAAAAACCATATGGTCTCCAAGCGCTCGCCTTCTCTCTGCTGCGGAGGGGCACGCTTGTTTCAGCATGGCGAACCGCAGGAGGCTGTATATGCTCCATTGTCGCTTGTCACTTCAGAGAAGAGGGCTCATTTGTCCCCAGTTTTCATGCTTTACGCTAAAAATTACAACCCCATCCATTCTCAAAGAGGAGAAAGATTTATTTAGCCTCGGAGAAACTGGACCAAAAAAAAAAAAAAATCCAACCCACAACCCTACCCTGTCTTATCTGGACACTTTTCCGCCGAGCTCTGCCACTGTACACCAGATTTGTCTTTCTCACATAAATTTTGCAAAGAATAGGGAGAAACACACGTTGCTCGACTCCAAAGGCAGGTCACGCTGCCAAGAGAAAACACATTCACCAGAGCCTTAATTTTGGAGGAAAAAAAAAAAAAAGAGGGGAAAAAAAAAGAAATTAAAAAAAAAAAAAGGAAAGGGAGGAAATTAAGCATTTTCCATCCTCGTGTCCCCGCAGCAGCGCTTTTGCCCAGAAGCGGGAGGTTTGGCGGAGGGCAGCTCCCCCCGCTCACACGCACCGATCTTTTTGTCCAAATCGGTGATAACTCCTTCCCCTTCGCTCGGGTTTGGTTTTAATTTCCTTTATATTTTTTTTCCCCCTTCCCTTTCCTCTCTAATTTCGGGCTGGAAAAGCCTGGCTGGGGGCGGGAGCGGAGGTGCGGGCGGGGGGTGCCGGTAGCCCCGCTCGTCCCGCCGCCGCCGCGCATCCCCCGCGCCGGGGAGCGCTCCCGCACCTCCCGCCTTACCGCTCCGCCGGCTTCTCCCTCTGCTAAACCTCTACGTGGCACTAACCTTAACCAAAAATAAAATAAAAATTAAAGTAATAAACTTCTCGCCCGTGTGCCCCTTCCCCGTCATTTTCTCACAGGTACTTCGCTTAAAGTAACTTTAAATGCAAACGGGATGGGAGAATCCCGGGTGGGGGGGAAAGTCTGTCGCAACCTCGGACCAGCGGAGCGTTCTCTCGTTCACAAAGAAGGACGTTAAAAGTATATTAAAATGGTAAAGATTTTATTGTATCGGAAAAAAGAGCTATCTGTACAATTCTAAGAGACAGTAAATAAAGCGACATTGTCCCTATCGGAACTTAAATAGCAGGCCTTTTAAAATTTGTACAATTCAAACAAAAACAGTTCTTAAATCTGTACATTTTCTTTTAATTTATAGCGTAATATTTAAATGTATTGATCTTGGGATTTGTCCTTTTTTATTTTCGTAGCATGCAAAAATTCTAAAAAGAGTAAAAAATAATTCTAGGATTTTTTTTTCATTTTCGTTTTTTTTTTTTGTTACCACCTTCATATCAAAAATACGAAAGGCAGCTTTTTAATAAAAGCACAACAATAGCTGAAAATGGTAAAAATAGCTTTTAATTGGTAAAATGAGGCAGAAATTGCATTGGAGACAAATCTCTATGCTCTAGGAAAAAAAGAAAGTATATATTTTTCAACTTGCATTATAACCCATCCCCAAGTTCCCAAGATTGCGAAAGGAAAAAAATATTTTTAAAAGGAAAAAAAAAAAATTTACTTCGTGCACATCTGAAACATGCAAGGAAAGGAAAGTGGCTATTTTTTGCTGTTGCCGTTCTAAGTCTAACTTAAATCTCCTCTAAAGCGGTTCGTTTCGGAAGTCTTTGAAAACAACTGCCTACCCCAAACATCTGTTGGAAGCCGAGTTTATTCCAAGCTTACGCGTCTCCCTTCTAGACAAAATAATCGTCATTGATAGCTATTAAAAAAAAAAATAATAATCAAAACCTCAAAAAGAAGGGGGAAGGAAAAAAAAATCCAATATATACGTTTAAATATTTATACAGAAGCCGTCCGTAATTGCACCATTCCGAAGATGTGACAGGCGGAGGGATATCGACTCTACCCTAAATTAATTTGTGTTTGTGTGTGTGTGTATGTGGTGGGTTTCTATTGCTTATTGCTCCGACCGAGGGGGAGCAGCCGGGGCCGGGATGGGGGGGCCGGGGGTGCCAATTTGGAGCTGTCGGGGTGGGGTGGGGGGGAGTGGGACGGGGCGGGGGGGTGGTGGTGCAAAGGTTGCGGGGGGGGGGGGAGGCCCGCCGGCCGCCCCTCAGTCATCCACGTCGATCTCCACGTCCTCCTCCTCCTCTTCCTCCTCCTCCTCGCTGTCCCGGCGGCTGCGGGGCCGCTCCGTGGGGGGCGAGGCGGGGCGGGGGGGCGGCGGGGCGGCGGTGGGGGGCGGCGGCGGGGAACCGGAGCGCGCCTTGCCCCTTCCCTCGGCGCTGGGCTCCAGCTCGGCCAAGGCCACGATGTCCACGGCGGGGTTGGGGCCCAGCTTTTTGGCCGATTCCACGTCGGCCTTCATCTCCTCCAGGTCTCGCTTGAGCTTGGCGCGGCGGTTCTGGAACCAGGTGATGACCTGGGCGTTGGTGAGCCCCAGCTGCTGGGCGATCTGGTCCCGGTCCGCCGGGGACAGGTATTTTTGGTAGAGGAACCGCTTCTCCAGCTCGTAGATCTGATGGTTGGTGAAGGCCGTCCGCGACTTTCGACGCTTCTTCGGCGTTTGCCGCTGCCCGAAGATCGTCATCCCGTCCCTGCCTGCCGACGAGCCGCCAGATTGTCGCCGCTTTTCCCCATGTGTGTCCCCCCTCCCCCGCCACAACCCTCCCCAAACCCCCACCCAGACCCCACGCCCCTACCCCGCCGGTATCGGGGGGGAGCGGGGCAAAGCCGCCGCACCCGGAGGGCCGCCGAGTACCGGGGACCCCCCATCCCACCCCGTGAGACACCCTGGGAGATTGTGGGGGGCGTGGGAGGAAGAGGGGGGGGGAGGAAAACCAGGCCGTGGGGAGGAGCGGGGCACCCACCCGCGGGGGGTCCCACTCCGCGAGGTGTTTACCTTCGGCCGCCTGCAGCACGCTGACTTCCAGCCCCTTGAAGGTCTTGCTGGCCAGCTCTTCCAGGGCGCAGAGGGGCGAGGTTTGGGAGAGCAGCGCCCGGCCGGAGAGGGGCAGCCCGGCCGGGGGGTGCTTCTCGGCGGCGGAGAGGAGGTGGGCCGTTCCGCAGAGGGTGTAACTCCTCCGCACCGAGGGCTTGTTGAGGATGTCCTCGATGCTGAAGGGAGTGAGGGGCTTGTTGGAGTTGGCCGGCGGTGGGAGGTGATCCAAGGGGCTCCGCCGCCGTTCTTCCCCCGAGGAGGGCTTGGGTTCTTCTTTGGAAGTCATGGTGGGACCGGGCCGCGCGGGGCTGCCTTCCCCACCCGCGACGGGGATGCGCTGCCGCGGGGAGAAGCCCCCGGAGGGACGGCGGGGTGAGGGCGGCGGAGACAGCGAGCAAAAGTTGAAGCCCACCTCCAACTCCGGCGGAGGAGCCCCGGGTCCTCCCGGGGAGAGCCACGTCGGGCGGCGGGCAGGGCGGCGGGCTGCGGCCGGGAGCGGAGCTGCCGTCGGTCCCTCGCCGAGAGGTGGTCCTGCCGCACCTCCTGTCCCAGGGTTTTGGGTCGGGGATGTTTTTTTTTTTTCCCCTCTCTCTCTCTCTCGCTCCTCACTCTCCGCTCGCTCTCTCACTCTTCTCTCTTCCTCTTCCCAGCTGCTATTTTAAGAAACACCCCAAATCGCAGCACTTTCCCTGCCCTCCCCCCCCAAAAAAAGGGAATGCCCCCCCCCAAATAATTAAAAATAAAAAGGAAAAAGAAAAAAATAAAAATTAAAAAGCAGACTTCGGAGAAGGGGAGAGCAGCCCTCGCACCGAGACCTCGGACCAGGGGGAAAGAGGCGAGAAGAGACGGGGTAATTGACTATTGCTAACAAGTTATTGTTGATTGGGAGGTAATCAATTATCTTCAATGACACTTTTCGCCCTCTCTCTCTCTCTCTCTCTCTCTCGCTCGCTCGCTCTCTCTCTCTCTGTCCAATGCAGGCTTTTGCAAGTTCGGAGACCCATTAATTAGGAGGCGGTATGGAGGTGGAGCCCAGTTGAATTATAATGCTGAATGCACTTGTCATATTCTGGCCCTGCTATTTGTTTGGACATATATATTTTTAAATTACATTACAAACCAGCCTTTATTGCATCAGGATAATACAGTATAGTGAAAAATAACAATAAGCGAAAACAAAACAAAACGAAAAATATCCGGCGGTATCTTTTTTTTTTTTCCCCGATTTTTTTTTTTAAATACTATTTCTCCCTCCTGTTAATTCCGGCTACTAGTTTATTTAAAATGTCTCTCTTCGGCTCTACCCAGAGTCGTTTGTTTTTTAATGAGGGGAAGAAGGGGAGAGCCTGGTTCCAGGTAAGGCAGACCTTTCCTTTCCAATAAAATCCGAAGGTTTCCGACGAATTTGTCGTGCTCCTCTTTCCCAGCGCCCTGTTCCGGAGCGGGCTGAGGGAGTCGGGGCGGGAGCATCTCGGCGGCGGGGCAGCGGCCCCCCGGGAGGATGCCGGTGCCGGGGGGTGCCCGCGGAGGGGCTGGGGGGCGTGGGCCGGGATCGCTCCCGGGATGTCGGCGGCTTCTTCGGCTCCGTTGTCGCCGGGGGTGGCGGGTGCTCCCGACCGGGGGCAGCGCGGGGGGAAGGAGCAGGCAGCGGCCGGGCTCCGCCGCCCAGCAAAGCGCCGGGGAGGGCCGGTTTCCAGCCCGAGGCCTTTTGCTGCGAGCCTGCGGGCAGCTCTGGAGGCGGCGGGGGGGGGAGTGGGGCAGCGGCGGCGGGGCTCGCTGCGCACCCCACCCTCGGGGCAAACCCGGCGCGGCCGTCCGTGGGGGCCAGAACCGCTCCTTATTATTTTTACGCGGGCCCCCAGCTCCGCAGGGCCGGAGACAAAGCCCGAAGCTGGGGGGGGTGAACTGCTTGGCCCCCACCCTGCGTGGGGGCAACATCCCCCACGTTCCCCGCGGGGCGGCCGGGACGCGGCCCCCAGGCCGGGGCTGTCCGGGGCGGGCGGCGGGGCAGGAGGGGAGCCCGGGGCCGGGTCTGGCCGTAACTTTCCCTCCTCACCTTGACGGGCAGGAGGAGGGCGGTTGGCAGCTCCCAGGCCGCTAGGTACCAAACAAGCACAAAAGAAGCAAATGGCTCCTCTCCTTAAAGCGCCCTCTTCCCATTTTTTATAGCTCTCTGGGAGTCTCTTTATGCAGTGACCTATTTTTAAAGGCCTATATTGGGTTATTCATCATATCAAATACTGCGAGGAGCTGGGGGGGAGCCGGTCGGGGGGGAGCGAATTACACTGATTCTAAATCGCCCGGCTTCTTTGCTTTGCTAGGTGGATTATTTGCTTCGCTTTGCTTGGGTTTTATGAAGTGATTTAAACATATTTTAACCAATTAGAGACTTTCCTCCTCTCCCTTGTGTCCCGTCGCATTATTTTCCAGCGTGGCGTTTTATGTCAGGATCCGGGTTTTATTGAGAACTCAGCCGGGGATGCTGGTGTTATAATTACAGAAATAAGATTAAAAAAAAAAAAAGAAAAGGAAAGGAAAAAAAAGGAAGAAAAAAAAAGAAAAGAAAAAGGGGGGAAAGAAAAGAAAGAAAAATAGTCTCGTTCCTGGGTGAGAGTTCGGGCGGGCTGGCGGGCGTTTGGGATGCGCGGAGCCGCCGCCGGCTCCAGGCTGCAGCCCGGCCCTCCTTCCCCGCGGAGCGGAGCGCAGCCCCGGGGCGCAACTTGCGCCCCCACCCCGAGCGCAGCCCGCTCCGCTCAGGGCAGGGGCGAAACTGCGCCAGACACAGCCAAGCCCCGCAAACCGTTCCAGATCCCCTGCTCTCCCTCCAGCCCGCATCTCCCCTTCCCTGCCTGCGCGGGGGGACAGGGCTTTTAAATGCACCCTGCTTTTTTGGGGCTCACTAGTAGGGGCAGAGGCCGGGAGGGCGAGCAGCAGCCTGGGGACAAGCTGCCCGGCACAGAGAGACCCATTTTCGTTTGCCTCGACAGCTGCCTGCCAGGGAAGACACGGGTTCATGCTTTGCATGAGTAGCTCAGCCCGGTGGCTCCAGGCCTGCCGCCTGCTCTTGTCCCCAGCGTCCCCCCCAAATAGAGCCTCATTGAGAAAGTGGGTGGCTGAGAGGGAAGGGGGCAATTCCCGCGCCCCCTCCCCGAGCGCTCTGTGGCTGTCCCGGCTGCTCGGTCCGACCGACCCCTCTCCGCTGTGCTCCCGGCTGCGCGGTGGCGCCTTTGGAGGGGCTGGTTTTGTTTCCCCTGCGCTCACTTTGCCTTTGCAACCGCTGTAACTCGCTCCCGGCAAACGACTCCCTCTCTGCCCTCCGGGGGCGGCCAAAATTCAGAGGAGGGGCAGCCTAGGTTGCCCCCTCCCCGGCTTAGGGGAAGAGCTCAGCATCCCCCCTCCGCACCCTTCGAAATTTAATTATTTTATTTTTTTTTCTTCTTTTTTGGCAGCGCGCTTGGCACCCAGCCCCCAATTAGGGACCCTCGGTGCCCCGCGGCAGGTCCCATCGCATCTCTCCGTCTTCAGAGGGCCCCGGGGAGCAATGGGGCCCCGGGGACCGCCCGGGGCCTGATCCGGCCGCCGCCACGGAACTTCGCATCCCGTCGGGCTCTTCTCCCGCCCGTCCCGCTGCGGGTCGTGTCTCCCAGCTTTGGGGTCGTTTGGGGAAAAATACCCTCATCTGAAGAGCTTCAAACACACCCCCCCCCGCCCCGCCACACACACACTCTTCCCTCTCCCGCCAGCTCCAGCCCCTCTGAGGGGGGACGAGACACTTATCCCCTCCTGGTACTGGCAGGAAAAGTTTGGGTCCGTCCCCCGGCCGAGAGGCAGGGAGGGGAGCAGGGGTGGAGGGAACGGCGGCCCCTCGCTGTACCCTGGGATGTATGAGGGGGTCCCCCGGAGCCGTCGAGGAAGTGTCGCTCCGGGTCCCTGCCTTTCACCGGGGAAGAAAAGCGAGTAAAAGAGCGGCCTCTCATCCTCCACGGAGCAGAAAACTACCGCTGAACCGCAAACTACTCGGGGGGGAGGGCGGGCAAAAAAGTCCCTCTGGCTACGAGTAGCATCGTTGGAGGCGTCTCCCCTGGCCGCCCCCAGAGCCGTATTTCGGGGTGTCGGCGTGGCTGCCCTCCCCCGGGGAGCCGTCCCGGGCACGGGAGGCAGCGGCAGGGCGCTGCCGAGGCTGCCCGGCTTTGGCTGTGGGCGGCCCACTTTTGTCCAGGAAAATGTCACAGGAATATAATTAAAGCAGGCGGCATAAATCATTCAAGTGTTGATCACCAAAGTAACTGCGTACAAATGACACCTCCTTTCCCGGCATAGCTGAGCCGTGCATGGCTCCCAGTTATGTCTGCCTAGTTTAAGTGGTCTAAACACGTTACCGCTCCCTGTTAGCAGCGCGGAGAGGAGCAAACTCCGTGCCCTCTAGCTGACAGCGAGCGCCGGGTCCTGGCACAGCATCCCGCACGGGGCCGAGGTGGCCAGCCGGGAACCTAGGAAATAACTGTTAGTTTTGTCTTTAAGCACCCCCAAAGTTTGGGGCTGCGAGTGCCGAGAGAGCCCCGGTGGGACCCGCCGTGGAACCCGGAGGAGGGAGAGCCGCGGCGGGGTCCGAGGTCCCTGGTCCCAGCCCTCTCTTGCAAAACTGCCAGTAAAACGTACCCACAGGTGTCCCCTGTCCCCGCCGCCGCCGGGCACTGCTTGTCGTTGCTCCCTTTGGAAAACAATCGCCCCGAGCTGGGCGCCCGCTGGCTCCCGGGTCTGCTGGGGAGGGGGCGTCGGGGAGCCGGGGGGCACAGAGGGGCTGGGGACAAACTCCCCGTCCGACCCCAGCTCTGGAGGTCGTTTTACAGCTATCGCCCGCTTCTTCCTCCCCTCTCAACCAGCTCCCTGCGGGGGAAAAAACTTCGCTGCACCAAAAATAAATCTGACCCAAGTGCCCGCACCCGGCCGGGGAGCCGGGGCCAGGGGCAGCGCGCCCGGCCCGGACGGAGCTCACCCTCCCCGCGAAGCCCCGGCCGGGCTCTCCCCGGCAGAGAAAAACGGAGAAGTTGCCGCTCCCTCGGGGGACTCTGGCAGAGGTGCGGGACGGAGCAGGGACGAAATCTGCGCCCCCCAGAAACCGGTCCAGAAGCGGGGGAGCGGCGAGCAGCCTCCTCCGGGCGGGCAGGCAGCGCAGTGCCCAGCTCTCCGTCTTTCCGCGGGGTTTTTTCGTTTGCAAACGAACTCCGGGGCAGAGCCAGTGGCGCTGGGGCCTGAGGAGCTGCAGGGTCTGGGCACCCCCTGCCCACCCCCGGGGCCGATTTGTTTTCCCTCTAAAAGGACCCCCCTCGGACCGCCTCCCGCCGCCCTGTCGCAGGGCCAGGAGAGGGAGATGAGCCTAAATTTGAGCTAGCCCCTGGGCCGGTGTAAGCGGGGATGCTTTCGGAAAGCGTGCAAAGAAAATGGGGGAGCCGGACCCCCCTCAAGCCGGTGTAAGGTAGAAATTAAAAGTAACTCCCGGGGCGGATCGACTCCTCCGGCCGCCCCATCGCCTTGCGTGGGACTGCGAGTAGCATTTCCCACGGCGGGGGAGGTCGGCGGGGGTGCTCCCATCCCAAATGTCGGGGGCCAGCATGTCCTCTCTCCTCTTATCGTGGCTGTGGATCCTCCCGACCCCCCAATCCTGCCGGTTTTTTGGGGTTCCGCCGGAGTTTGAGGGGGCTGAAGAGCCGGTCTGTACTGCTGGCTCTGCAGCCAGACCCCCGGTTTCCACCCGGGGACAGGGTCCTCCTGCAGCCGCCGCGGCGCTTCTCACGAGGGAAAAGCGAATACGAGCATCTGAACGTATTTTTATTCTTTTAAACTAGTTTGAATTTCTAGTCCAAGAAATCCAGTTGGACGCAAGCTCCCCGGGAAGAAAGCCGGGACGTGCCCGTCCCAGCTCCAGGCAAGAAGAGAACTTGATTTTTATTCTTTTATTAAAAAAAAAATAATTAAATACTTCGATAAATGCAATCTGCAGGACCCCTCTGGAGGGCAGGGAAGTGGGACGGAGCCTGCCAGGGACATTTCAGGCCTCCCAGCCGTGCCAGGCTCTGCCGGCGGCAGAGATTTATCAGCTCTCGGGTCTTCCCTGCTCCGTCCCAGTCCCGGGAGAGGCAAGGCCGGGCCTCGGGGCAAGCGGGGAGGACCCACCGGACGGGATCAGCGCAGCCCCGACCCAGTTCAGACCCTTTCTGTCCCCTGGGTCACTCTCTTTTTGGACGGGGCACAGACACAGCCTTCTCTCCAACCCCCTTCGGCTCCAGGGAAGAGCTTGGAGGGGGGGAGACCGGGGCTCCGCGGCTGCGGAGCTCGCCCTGAGACCGCGGGGATGGGCGCAGGGGAGGCAGGGGAAGGCAGCGCCCGGCCCGCGCAGCTGCGCCCGGAGGCGGCTGGAAATAACGCGCAGCCGTGGGTTTCACTGTCACCTCCGGGCTGGGGGTGTCGAGCCCCAGGGTGATGCCCACCTTGGCCCAGGGGCTCCCTTGCTCCCCCCGGGAGAGGAGAGGCAGGAGGGGCTGCCCGCAGGATGCCCCCCCGCCCAAAAACTTGGCTCTGGACTCAGGGCCCGACAAAACTTTGTTGGATGTGGAGGGGGGGGCGACACAGCCACCCAGCGCTGTGACAGCCGAGCCGTGCTGGCTCCTCCGAGACCTGTAATATCTCCGCTGCTGCCGGCACGCGTGAATAATTCACCAGGCTGCCAAATGCAAGTAACGTTTGTGGCAGCTATGAAGGAGTCGGGGAGGCGAGGGCTCATTTTTGGGGAGCAGGAGGAGGTGTGGGGAATCAATTGAAACTTAATAAAGGGAGTGGGGGGGAGAATGGCGGAAATAAGCCAGGCAACTTCTTCTAATAACAACTTGGTGTTAATAATTCAGGAGCAGTCATTGGATTATAGCGCAATATCCGAAGTACGCATTGCCGGCACAGTGCGGGTGGATAATGTAATCGGAGCTCATTTCGCCTTCCAATAAATTACAGCAGCAAAAGTTTCCTGTTAAAGCAGTTATTTGTATTTCTTTTTTGAAGGTGATCCCCCTCCCTCCTCCCCTTCCAGCAACTGCAATAAGAAAATTAATTAAAAACTAATATTTCCACCCCTTGCAAAAGCAGCACCGAGATGCGAAGCCAGAGTTTGGCTGTGATATCTTCCAACTTTGAGCGCCATGAGGCTGCCCCTCCCCACCTCTCACTTCTTTCTTTCAGTGCTCCTGTTTTTCTATCCCTCCTTTTTCGCATCCTACTCTTTCTGACCTCGTGGGACCTCTCTCCAAGCTCAGACAAGTGCTGCTGCAAAGAAAAAATGTCCCTAAACCCCATCCCTTCACGTTTGGCTTGCTGTGTTTGTTCCCCTTGTCGCTCTCAGGTCCTGTTATGAAGGGATAACAGCTAGAGGCAGAGTCAAACAGCAGTTCACTTGTCTTTGAACTCACATGTGAGGTGAGTTTGCAAGACCCTCATTCTTTTCCTTCCAAACTGCAGTACCATTTACTAGGAGACCCACCCCCCCCAGACCTAGCCAGGCTATTCCAGCTTTCCTCTTCTCTATTCCCCTGCTTCTATCGCCAAAGGCAGGGCTATACCCTTGCACTTCTGTGGCCTCCATCCATGGCCGGGGCTCACCACCCGGTTCTCAAGGCTCTCCCACCATTGCTTATGGACTCAGGGCCCCACTGCACTGCTGTCCTGTGCCAAGCTGCTCTCTGTGTCCTGCTTGGGGCCCGTCCCAGACCTGCCTCGAAAAGTGATCTTTTCCCAACAGCTTGGTCATGGCCAGCAGACACCTCTGATGGGACGCTTTACACCTCTGTTTATTTTATTCTGCATTCCGCTCCGGGAACCTTAGACACATTCCTTGGACAGGCTTGGATCAGGCATGACTCTTTCTATGGGTACTTTTAGCATCCTGTAATGGTGGCTGGCATTTCCCATCCTGCGTAATAGCTGCTGTCAGCTTACAGCATTTCTGTACCGATCGCTGTCGGATCAGGCTGTCTCCCTGTCTCCAGTGCTGCATGCCAGTACAACGGAGACAGAGAGAGAAGAGCTTCCTGCAGGAGGCTGGGGTTAAAAAAAAAAATCTCTCTCCTGTTAGGCATTTCCCTAATTCCTGCTCTTTGGGAAATGATTCAGACCCTGAACTCTGAGGTTTAATATTGATACAAAAATGCCTCATCTTTAGTGATTCCATCTCTGAGCGTCCTGAGGCCTGGTCCATTTCCCTTCTCTGTTTTGTTTGGTTCATGACATCTTGTGGCACCAAATTCCCACGTCCTCCTGACTAGCACCCAGGGCTCTTTTCCAGCTGATGTATGATCACTTGTGATGGTGGAACTTTACTGCCTAGGCTTTTTGTCTGGGCACTGAGTAAAGCATGTGTAGTGAACAGCCACAAGACTTCTCCTGTTTTTCTGCTTGAAATCTCCTCAGGGCCTATTTAGTTCTACTGCTTTTTACAGGTGTGGAAAGCAGGTCTTTGCTAATGCCAAATATGCAGCAACACATGGGTCTGGGTTCGGCTTGTATAGGGCAAAACCAGTCAGGTTCCCCACATCTGCTATCGTTAGTGTTACAACTTAATGAGGATCTACCAGTGTTCCTCAGTAAGAGCTAAGGATGGGGGGGTGAGCAAGATGCATAAAGGGTGTTATTATAACCACAAACAGCAGAAATAACTCAGTCTGGGGTATGCAAAGGGGCCGGCTGGTACGGGCGTCCCTCACCCTCGGGAGAGGCTGCGGCTGGTTTGAAAGGCCTGTGGCGAACGTGGCTTGAAGTCTTGCGAGGCCGGGTATGGAAAAATAAGGCTCGATGCCCAGGCCCCGAAGGGGTCCCTGGCTGGGGGGGGCGGCGGAGGCGCCGGCGGGGCAGCAGCCGCTAGAGGGAGGGCGCCGAACGCGCAGGGAGCGGGGGCGGACGGACGGACGGACACACACCGGGGCTCACCGCCGCTTCGCAGATGGGAAAGCAGCCGTGGAGGGGCTACTTCGGTCTATCCCAAACCACGGGTCGACTTTCCCGGAGCAGCCCCTCTCCTGCACTTTAAATACTGTGATTTTTTGCTTGGAAAGCTGTGTACCCGTTCCTGCTGCTTCTTTCAGTCTTAGCAAAGAAATGTGTGTTGGAAGTCTCCTGTGCTCTGCAAACCTATTGCCAAACTCCAGATGGTCCCTTATTGTAGGTAGAGAGTGTCCGTGAGCCTTGGAGTAGATGAACTCGAGGACAGGGTAGAAAAGTGATTTCAGTTTCCTAAGGTTAAACACTTGTCGACTGATAATGCAAGGTAAGTTACAGGACCTATGATTTTTGGGGGTGTATACAGATCCTTAAATGTTGACCTCATTGCATATGGGGGTTACAGTGTAAGGAGGAGTGAAGTCCAGCAGCGGAAGAAAGAGCGCCTGTGGACCCCACGGCGATGGAGCAGTGGCAGTGCTGTGGGTGCAGCAGGACCACTCTTCTCTTTGCCCTTTTGGCCCGTGTGCCTGTGTAACCTGCAGCCCCACAGGCTCAACTGGGCACGTCGTGCTGCAAGAACACGACCTTTTGCTCTGAAGATGGTAAGAGCTTTGTGCTGGCAGCAGAACAACATACCCAGTACAAATAGAATCATTCTGACAATAAATCACCGTCCATAATAAGAAGACATTGTTAATAATAAGTCATCCAGGGGCCTCTAGAGATCAGCATACAACTTACTGTAAAAATAGATAGGAAACATGGTGTGATCATTACGAGCAAGATAACAAATAAAAGAGCAAATGACTTTCATAGGCATTTAGCTCTTCTTTCCTTCCCCCAGCTTCTAGCCAGTTCTGTTATCAGTTTGTTATCAGGACGGCTATGATTTAAGTTTGATCACAAACCCAGATTGCATTTCGCAGATGCAGAGCCCTGGGTTGAGAGCACCTGTGGGCTGGCCAGATAGCTACCTGCAAAGGAGCTGCCTGGCAAAAATCCCTCCTCCTTTTTTTTTCCCCCCTCTGCTCACAGTGTGATCCCTTAGTGATCCCGATGTCTCCAAAGGTCCTGGATATGGGCAAGTGCTCCCTGGTTATGATATACAGGAGCCGGCTGAGGCCTTGCCCATAGATGTCGTCTCTTTCCGTACCTCTTCAGTTGGCAGGATTTGTTGCCCGGCTCCCATGGCTTTGTTTCGGCTCAGCTGACAGGGTGACTGGACTTCAGAAACTGGAGAATAGCGAGGGGCAAGCACATAGCAAAATCCAAGCTTTTAAACAAATGAATGTTCACATCGAGAACTCTCCGGACCCAGGAATATTTTCACGCATAAACTGGCTGGCATGAAAAGACTTGCGAAAATTTCTCCGCGCACAGAAGATCTGCGAATTTGACACATTTGTTTAAGGACAAATTTGCAAGTCCGACAGCTCTGAAAAAGATCTGCTTGGGATATCAGTGCTCCTTTCTTGCAGCAGAGGGGAAAGAGGTTAGGGCTGTTCAAATCTTTCTCGGTTTCTCCCCTTGTTTGCGTTTGCCAGGCAAACAATAGCAGATGTTATATAGTCAGTTCAGTTCGCTACTAGTCCCATTATGTTCTATTTATGTTTCACTTTATTGGCTTTTTTTTTTATTTTCCTATTATTGTTTCACTCTGGGGGAGGCAGAGGATATAATATATTCATCTTTATTATACAAAATCTGTGTGAAGCATTTAATAAAATGCTGTTTCCACACAGCTAGGAATATTACTGTTAGCTATTCTTAAGTTAATGCTCCTATTAAAAAATGTTTGATGGCTGCAGTGACTGGAACTTGTGTGGACAAAAAGCACACACACCACTAAATAAGGCACTCATGGCAATTCAGAGATTTCCCGACGCCTCGTGGAAAACTTCTGTTTAGCCAGATTTCTGCTTACTTAGCATATTTCCAGCATTGTCGTTCCCTGGTTTTATTATTAGTTTTATTCGAATGGAAAATAAGTTTTGCTTTTTCTCCCCCAAACTTTCCCCTGCTATTGGAGGGGTCAAATCTGACCCCCATCCCCAGGTCTCTGTCCCAGGAGGGAGTTTTGGCAGAGGTAGGTGTGAAGGTGATGGGGGCGGGACACTGATGGGAATGCAGTCACGGTTGCTTTCTGAACCAGGACTAGCTTTTGTCAAGCCCATGATGCTCTCCTGCCCCCAAACTGCTGATGCAGTCCCAGAAATGCCTGCAAGAGGTAAGCCAGGCTTGTTCTGCTTTACAGGCCGGCGGATGGAGGCAGAAAGTCTATACTTACCCATGGAGATGGAGCAGGGCAGCATCTGAGACCTACAAGTGATGGCACCTGGCTGTGCCAGGAATGGGAGTGGTTCTCCATGGACCAGGAGCACAGGAGATCGTGCTGCTTCGGGGATAATGCAAAACAGCCATGAAAAGTCAATGTTATTGCATCAGGTGAGAGGAGATGAGCGATGGAAAAGTACCTATTCCTGAGGAACAAAAAGCTATTTTCAGATGAAGGTCTTTCCCTAATCGATAACTTTCCATGGAAGGTGCAGACATCCACACCCAAGACAACACTCACTTAGGGAGCGTCAGATCTGGTTTTAGACCCGGAGCTCAGTCAAACACACAGCTTAACACCACGCTTCTCCCTGGCACAGGGAGGATTTTGACAAGCAGATGAACCCTCTCAGAATCAGGGGCTTTATCCCTGCCCGTCTCCTTTGAAGAAGTTCAGCGATGTGAGCACTACGCGTTTGCAGGAGCTGCTAACGGCAATCAGCCCGGCCCTGATCTATACTGTCACCATATACAAGAGGCTGAGGAAGGCCATATAGGGTCTATTGAAGGTCTGTCTAGCCCCGTATTCTGGCTTCACCGCTGCCTGGTGGTGGATGTCCTGAGAGAGCAAAAGACCCAATTATATAGTACATTATTATCACTATAGTATTACATTATATTATTATAATACAAACGTTAGGAAGTATATGGCACGCTTCCCTGGGATACTTTCCCAGCCCCTGGTTCAGAGAGTCCTGAGCCAGAAGTGATACCTTTGTGTTTTATAGCCGCAGATAGATTGTTCTTCCACGAACGTGTCTAACCACTTGTTCAACCCATATAATCTTTCGGCATCCATGATATCACGGCGCAATGAGTTTCACGGCTAATCTACAAGCTATGCAGATAAGAGCTTCCTTTCATTTGTTATGAATCTGCCACCTGATAACTCCACGTCCGCTCGCACTTGTTCAGGAAGAGGCGACACACAGCTAATCCCGGCTCACCCACTCCTCAGCCTGTCTGACAGCACAGACGTCCATAGTCCTTGGTAAAGCCTGTCAGCCT
This sequence comes from Larus michahellis, assembly GCF_964199755.1. Taxonomy (NCBI): domain Eukaryota; kingdom Metazoa; phylum Chordata; class Aves; order Charadriiformes; family Laridae; genus Larus; species Larus michahellis. The sequence goes on along the minus strand of NC_133901.1, from coordinate 58,626,456 downwards.
GGAAACACAGAGCTGACTGTGGGCGAGGTGAATCTCCTATCCTTCAGGACTGAGCAGCTGATGGAGAAGACCAAGGAAAACCAAGATGTGCCTCAGAGAGAGAATGACATTCATGGTGTGGCGGGCAGTGGGGAGGTCTGTGGTGTCCTTGGTTGGACAAACACCTGGGGATGATGTTGGGCCACCAGGATGAATTGGAGGAAGACGCCTGGCTGATGCATGGGATTGGCTGATGTATGAAGGAAGATCACTGTGAAAGTGAAGGGTTGGCTACTGGGGCTGCAGGGGTGAAGCAGAAACAGTGTGGCACGGAGCTCATCCCAGTCGGCCAAAATCTCCATAGTGTCCTGAAGAGTCTGGGCAAAGCAGACCAGGAGCTTGAGGCTCACACATACTCTCTTGGGATGGACCTAAACTGGGCATCAGTGCATTGAACGAAGGTGGAGAGCATCCACTGGCAGCACCCAAGGCAGCGCTGCCAGGACGAGAGACTGTCCTCACCCTGGCCCCATCGTGTGCTGCAACGCTCTGGGTTTGCTCCTTTTCCCACCCAGGTTTTGGTGCCTTTGTGTACCCCACCTTCCCAGGGCCGGGAGGGCTTTGCAGATGTAAAATGAAACATCCAAGGAATTTGGATGCAGATGAAACATCCAAGGGACTTTTGGGCCCTGCTATGAAATTGTAATGCCTTGGGAATGATAAGGGTTATAGCAGAAGTGTAAGGACAAGTGTCCTCAGCCTCCACAAGGCTTTTCTTGGTCTCTCTAGATATGTCACCCTGTGTGTTGGATAGGGAGAGGAGCTAGAGGAGGGAGGACATGCCTGCTGTCAGAGCAGTCATTTCATGACAGTGCATTCTCCAGAACAAGAGCGCCTGCGAGAGAGAGAGAGCTTGGTAAGCTCCAGGAAGTGGAAATGTGTTACAAAAGCACCATAAACATCTGCTGAGCGGTACCCGGGAACGTGACTATAAGAGAGAACGCAGAGGTGCAGGGGGGAGCGAGGACAGGTCTTTGAAACGGGTTAAAACCCCCAGCACTGTGGGGGTGATGTGAAAGGCTCGATGGCACCATGGGGGGACACCAGCCCTGCCAGGCTGGGAAGGAAGCCCCAGGAGACACTTCCTGAGGCTTTTGCAATGTGATAGGAGTGAGGAAAGAGACAGACTTGCTTGAAATACTTCATTTTAATTGCAGAAGGCTGCCTGTCGTCTCCCTGCCGCCTCGCTGGGATGCATTTCTGTCTCAGTTATACGCATGCAACTTTTGGACTGGTGAATGGTGCCAGTGACGGGCAGGGACCAAAATGTCCTTGATGCAGACATCTCCCCCTAAACAATCCTCTAGGACTTAAGCCCTAGGAGCTGCCTGTTGCCCTGCTGGGCAGACTCCCTGGGTCATCCAGTATCATTGCTTCACTGTATTTTTCCAAGTTTTTAATGCTTCACTCAAAACCTTGGGGGCAGTTCAGCTTGCACGTGTGGGTTTTCTCACCTGAGTTTTGTGGTGACAGAGGTACCCTTGAAGATGAGCAGATGTTATGGACAAACTGCCCAGGGCAAGGGACAAAGATAAACCACACTTTTTTTTTTTTCCATTGGTTTAAGCATTCTCTCATGATTTTGAACCTGCTTCCCAGGTTTTTTGGCTGCTTGGTGTTGACAGCACTGAAATGGAGCATGGGTTTCCTGCCAGGACCCATAATTCTAGTGATTTTCCAAAATCCCTCGGTCTCCAGAAGCCATTAAACAGAATCGTTTTCTTTCCTGCGACCTCCCATTGCAGTTCCCGATCCGATGATCTGCACTGCTGTAACGCGCAGCCCCCACGGCTGCATCCAAAGGCGCACCTCCCGAACCCTGGGTGTCTGCTGAGCACCTCCCAAACGAACCACGGGCTCAGCTGTCGGCTGCCTCCAACCGTATCTGCTCCCACGGTGCTTCAGCCTTGCAGGTTCACTAGCAGGAGGTGAGGGGTACAGGGAAATTTTACCTCTGTTGGTCTGTCTATCCTCCTCTCTCAATACCAACCTACATTAAGAAAAAAGGACAAAGCTGTGTTTCTAATGATCCTTGCTGTTGAAGGGGGAACTATTTAGGGAGCAAATCTGGGTGCCCCGAAGGCAGAAATGCCCATATGGTTTGGGGAGATGCTCGGGGAAGGTGTGATGCAGATATTTCACAATGTGGACCTGGAAGGGACAGCAGAACCCGCCTGCTTATCCAGCCCTTCACTCCATAAGATAAACCAGTCCTCTTGGGGTTTGTGGGAAATACAGCACCTTACCCAGTAAGCAAGCAATGATCTGCCATTGCTTTAGGTGTTGAGGAGCCTGAGAAACAGCGAGGTGATTGTGCTTGTTTCCCTCTGGTCTTCGTTTATCTGTTATGTTAAAAACCCCTCCTGGCTGTAATCTCCCAGCTCAGTTTCCCATAACCACCACTGGATGATCTTTCTCCACCACCCACCTCCTTAGAGCCCAGACCTTAAAGTGCACCCCTGAATTAGCCCGACTCAGACACTCTAAGCTTCCTACACTGGTCTCCCAGTGTGGGCTGTGCTGGGAGGAGGCCATCTCTCCATCACAGGGCTTTTCCTTCCCCCAGACCCTCAGCCGTGGTGCCCTGGGCCCCGCAAGGAGCAGAGACAGCTGGAGTTTGCAGACTCATGTGCCCCATCCCCACTGGTACCTGAGCTCAGAGGAGGGATGTTGCCCTGGCTGTGGAGAGCAGGAGTGGTGGCAGTGGGGGACAGTCCCCATCCCACACAGAAACAGCACTGCGGGGTGTGGAGGCAGGTGAGGGGATCGGGCAGAGCATCGCGAGCAGGCAGAGCATCGCAGGCAGCCCCTTCCCCGGGCACCACCGCATGCGAACAGCCTTCTCCCCCTCCCCACAGAACTTCTCTCCCCTCCCCAGCGACCCCCTTTCCCTTCCCCTCCCCGTGCCAGCGCGCAGGAGCAGCCAGTTGGTGGGAGGCTGAGCCCCGGCTGCTCGCCGTCTCTCCCACCATTTGCTCCGGGGAAGGCCCATGGCGCCATGCTCTGCTGTCTGCCTCGATGTCTTTTTAATCCCGTTTCCCTGGTTTCGCATGGCAGCGGCCCACGTTTGCCTGTGCAAAGCCTTCCTCTGGATTGTTGGCAGCCGTGCTTCCAAACCCAGCTTGCCGTTTTCCCCAGAGTGGCGGGATTGATTGGCTCCAGCCGGAATGGGCATGGCTCTCCGCTGCTTGGACCGAAATGCAACCATCTGTTACACCTCTAGTTAAAAGTACATAAAGTTGAGCATTTGTGTGTAGACAATACCACCCCTGATACGCTTTCCACCGCACATCCCTCTCACACTTTGGCAGGATCTTGCACCGCGATGGGCCCAGTACAGGCAAAACCGGCACTTTAGCTCTGCTGGAACCAAGCAGCGCGGAGATGGTGGGGGCGTAAATCAGCCTTTCCTTCTTTCGCTGCAGCCGGTTGCTGTCAATTTTGTAGCGTGCCATGCCCCAGGCTTACGCCTGGCCGGGGCTGGTCCTGCTACCCCTTCCCCACCGGGCTGAAGCCCTCCCTGCGCTGGCGGCCGGGCTGCCTCGTGCCTGCTGTGCCACTGATGCCAGTGGAAATGGCAGTGCATCGCTGCGTCGCAGTCAGACGTTCCCATCGAGCGAAGGCACTGAGGATAAAAAGGCAGCAGAGAGGTGGGAAGACGGGACCAGCATGCAAGAGAGGCTGGGGGGTGGGAGCGTGGAGGCGAGCGTGGCAGATGCATCGCCCGCATAGCCCTGCACCTGCAAAAGCCTGGACCACACACCTGCCCTGCTCACTGGCCCGTGCTGCCAGCCTGGCCTCGCACTGCCCATCCGCCATCTGAATGACCCCACGGAGTGGTGCCATAAGGGAAAAGCAGGGGAGTGGGGTGGGAACGTGGCTGAGTAGTCGCCTCGTCCCTGAAAGCGTTGAGCACAGCAAGACCCTGCCGTGGCTATAAGAAGATTTCCATGGGCAAACGAACTCTGGCTTCTCCAGTATTGCTTCCAGTTCCCTCCCTTTCCCAGCTTTGTGACTTCCCTTCCCTGAAAGCTTCAGACAGACGCTGCTGGGGGAGGCAGCCGTTTGCCATGCTGCACCCCAGCAGCAGCTGCTTTTCATCTGCCCGTCCTGCCTCCACCTCCTTGCTGTGGCTTTCCACGTCCACCACCAAGTCCGCGCTCAGAGACCCCTAAAAGCATCTGGCAGCCTCCTACTGGGTCCCTGAATGGGCACAGCCTCCAACCTGCATTGGGTGGACGTGGGTGGGCAGGGAGAGCTTCAGTGCCTGTATGTTGGGGGAAAGCCTGAGTGTGCAGCAACAGCCATGGTTATTGCTCATCCTGAGGCACCAGATATCCCAGCCCAAACCAGGGCCTGTTCTCTCCAAGGAGGCTGCAGACTGCACGTGCAAGGCAGAGAGGCAGAGGAGAAATAGAGGCACAGGGGTGAGAAGTGACCCTGTCAAGGCCAGTGAACGGATCAGACACAAGGAAAGGAATTACTTTCCTCCAGCCCATTTATATCACTGTATAAACGTACCATTTGCTGAGCTGTTTACCTTCCCCACGCCACATGGCTGAAATGTTTGAATGGGGCAGCTCCTTTTGGAAAGACTTAGGACAGAGAGAACCCAAATTCCTTAGCCTGCCAAGGCTCAAAAGTGGGGGGCAGCATGTGACAAGGACCCTCAAAGTGCAGCAGCATCCCCCAATCACTGTCAGTAACTCTCCCTGAAAACTCTGATCTCCTGGTGCTTTCACTGGAGCCATAGCTCAGATGAAGCGAGAAGAACATCACCTTTGTGACGTTAGAATGAGTGATGTCCCCAGGAGCTGATGGATATTGGGTAGCTAAGCCTTATCCCAGGTCCCTTCTGGATTACAGAGGGACAGGCGGTGACGTATCACTTGTCCCTGACCTCGTTCATCTTTGTGGAGCAGTGGAGGTGGTGGGAGAAGGGAAAGGCTAAATGCACATCCCGGGAGCCAGGGTGGCTCTGAAAGCTGAGAGGAGAGCTGGGGGCTGGGGGAGAAGGAGAGACATCCGAGCTCAGCGCAGGGACAGCAGATGGATTGGAAGGAGTGTAACCTTGTGGCAATGCATGCTCCGGTCCCCGCAGCTGGCATTAAGGGTCAATTATTTTCAGTGTAACAACTCATTTCTAACTGGAAAGAGAGCGACCTGCTGACACCGATAGGGCCTGCTGATGTCCATCTCCCCACCGTGGGAGAGGACAACTGCACAAGCCTTGAGCTTTGTTTGTCCTTGATCACAGATCACTGTGCCCGGATTCCCTTCCGGACCCTCTGGTGTGCTGGATTCGGTACACGTAGACCTGCCCAGGAGGTGCTCGAGCACACTGAGCTTTGAGGGGCCAGCAGCGTGGTGCAGATGGGTGGGCACATTTTTGGCACCCACCCCCTTCAAGAGCTCTAGGAAGCGGCACCTCCCTCTTTCAAACCGTCCACATTGGACAGGCTCAGGCTCTGTGTCGGGGGTCAGAGCCCAGGACAGGTAGAGCCAGCCTGGATGGAGAGGGCTGGGGCAGGACCCTGGTATGATGGGGACTGGATCCCGCCCTGGCCTCCAGCCCCGGGTCTCTCTCACCTGTAAGAGAGTGCACACCAAGGCTCTGCTTCTTTTGGAAAAGAAACTCTTTAAGGCCAGAGGGCTTCCCCATCACGAGGTGCAGTCTGGCGAGGCAGCAGGGCGTGCACCAGGCCTGCTGAGAGGCAGCAAGGCAAGGTCTGGGTGCTGTCCTTGCTGCGGGGCACCGGTCACCCATCTGCAGAAGGCCACTACTGTGCATGATGCCCTGGTATGAGTCGCTCTTGCGTGCCAGCAGCGCTTGATTCAAATCCAACAGGCACCCCCAGAGGGATGGACTCTTGATCTTAGACATGCAGGCAGCATCAAAGTAACTGTCTCAGGAAAAGCGTCTCCCTTCTGCAAGCTTAACAATTCCCTGGCTGCAGGACCACCCTCCAAGGGCTGTGATGGAGGACAGCCCTGGCACCCTGACTCTGCCCGTGCCACAGCTCGGGGCATCGGGGCATCAGGGCACAGCCAGTACCATGGCCGGTTGTCACCTTGCTGTGTTCCCCTACCCCTGCTCCCAGCAGCCGGCTGAGCTCAGGAGCTCTGTGCTCCTCGGGAAGGGGTCCAGCCTGCTGAGATGACTTAAACCCCTCCAGCTTGTGCCATCCACGTCTGGCTGTAAGTGACACCCCCCACCGTGCCAGGTCCTTGACCTGGGAGGAATTGCTTTTGCTGGCAGAGCATTCTGCGCTGCACTGGCCACCCGACCACGGGGGCAACCTGCTGCAGAGGGAGCCCATGGCATGACCCAGTGCCAGGCAAGAGGACCTCCTTTGATCATCCCTCTCTGGTGAGGCCACATGATACTTGTGAGGTCTACACGATACCTGTGACATCCACACGATCCACTTGCCCCACAGTGTGAGGTTATGGGCACTTTTGGAGTAGGATGCTGGAGCAGAGCCTTCCCCCACCCCAGGCTGGCTGCTTCCAGTGTGCTGTGTGGTCCCGGCTGGGTCCCCTGTGCTAAGAGCCATGCTTACCAGCACATGCCACCATGACGGAGTGGGTGAATGTGGTAGTGGTTTAGATGAACATCCTAACCCACAGCAGGGCTGTTCTGGGAGTCTATTGGCCACCCAGGATGGTAGGGAGAAGATCCATGGAGGGGAAAAGGGGACAATAACAAAAGGAGAGGAAGACCCCAAAAAAGGCACGGGGGGAAATAACCAGAGCAGGTGGCAAAGGGAGAGAAGCAGGGGGAAGAGGACGAAAGGAAAGATCAAGGTCCTACTGTCAGTCAGCCCTTCAAAGGCCGGGTGTAAAAGGATCTCAAAAGGAGCGGAGGAGGCAACAGGTCATGCCAGCCCACAGCCCGGACAAAGGAGATGATGACAAGCAGCTATTTTAGCTGATGGCCTGCAGCCATCTTGCCCGGGGCAGTGCACTCATGGAGTCTCCGAAGCTAAGCAAAATTCAGCCTCGGATTGGGAGTTGGGTGGGAAAGCCAAGGCAGCAGGATGAAGGGTTGGTCCCTGAGTGCCACCATAAATTAGCACCGTGCCCAGACATGGGGCTACGGGGCACTGCCCCCTCTGAGGGGGGTCACCTTTCAAACAAGGTGTTTGGTGCAGCTTTGTTGCTGGATACTTCTCTGGCTGTTTTTGCAAGGATGAGAACACGAGCTGCAGCGTCCTGTCCCTGTGCGTCCATGTCCCAGCCTCCTCAGTGATCCCAGCAGGCACCAGGGAGGATTATCCAGGAGCTGGGGTACACAGGGACCCTCTGCTCACCCACCAATGAACGGGGCATATGTTAGACTGCTGATTTCTGAAGGGTCCCCTTTCCCCTTCGGTAAAACAGAAAATGAATCAGGACCACGGTTCTGCTGAGACACAGAACTTACACCTGCTCACAGGGTGCCTTGGGAACCAGTACAGAGAAAAGATGCTTTTCAACATATTTGAATTTTCTTTCTTTTTGTATTTTTTGTGGCGTAGCAAGGGGTGTGTGGGAAACAGGCATGCTGGGAGCTGCTGGAGTGCCTTGCTGTGCTGCACAGCAGGGAGCTGTTGGGAAAAACAACCAGCAAATACTCGAGTATCTCTTCTGATATCTCTGGCTGTTGTCTTTGAGGGACCACGGGAAGATGGTACATCTGTTACAAGGATGCAGGACTCAATCCACAAAGCACCTGCTTTACTTAAAGCATAAGCATAAACTCCTTGAAAGCCAAAGAGATTTAAACACATGCTTGGAGTGAAGCCTGGCTGTCAGCATGCTTGTTGAATCAGGATGGAGTCCGTTACATAAACAGCAAAACTGGTTTGCAAACATGGCTGCTTTAAATTCATCACCCAAATCCACCTGTAGGCGCCTTTCTGGATATCCCGGTAGCCAGGGCGGTGCTGCTGGGTCATGGGAAGGTGCCATTTATAGAAGCCAGACCCTAAGCTGTGCCAGGCAGACGTGGAGCAAACCCAAGAATCTCACACATTATTTGAATTGAGTCATCATTGACAGGGACAAAAAAAATCCCACCCAAATCTCCTAAATCCACCAAGCTTTAAAATGCCAGGAGGAAACGGCCAAGGGAATTACACCCAGGATGAACTTGGCCCTGCTGCTCCTTCAGCAGTGATCCCTGAGGCGATGTTGCGTCTAGCATCTCCTCTGGTGTTTTTATCCTATTTCATTCATTCTATTTATTCCTGATCCTGTTAACTTTATCCTATTGATTCAAATGCATTTTCATACTCCCTTATGGTCCCCTTTTGCATCACTTTCGTCTTTTTAGGCAAACAGGACAGGCTCTTTCTGTCCTGGGGAAAAAAAAAAGGTTAGCCCAGGAGCATGCTTCTCCCAAACTCCCCTCCCAGGTCTAGGAGACCGGGGTTTATTTATTTATCTTGGTTAGATAAATAGCTTAATTTTCACGCAAAATAGGATGTCCTTCTGAATGCATACGGAAAAGGTCAAAGGGTTTTAACCATGCAAAGGGCAAAATCTGAGCCTGTTGAAGTGATTGTTGGTGCAGTTCAGAGCGTCTCTGCGATCGGAGCCATCCCTAAAGGCTGAAAAAATACTGGGAGGCGGAGATTTACGTACCTGCCAGACAGCAGGTATATTCAAGTCTTCTACTGCAGAGGGGTCCCAGCATTACTGCTGTCTTCTGCTTTGTGTTGGCTACTGGTACAGACTTGGAAGTCAAATCTCTTGGAGACGTTTGATTTTGCTTTGGCCTGTTTATGAAAAGATCTTTGGTAGTTAGATGGATCTGCAACTGAACGCTGAGCATCTCCAAGGCTCAGTGAGATGCTCTGGTGTGGGTTTGGGCATATGAACACTTTTTTTTTGCTGTTGGCCAAAGAGGAAGGGAGACAGAGGGGCATGGGCGTCTGAAACGGAGGTTTTATGCATCCAGATTCCTCACCAGCAGTTTCTGCCCCGGCACAGGCAAAGACCTCAGTACTATGGGACTGGGAGAACTGGGCAAGCAGGGAATTGGGCATCTGCAAGAGTCATTATTTTCAACAGTGCCTTCCCCAGCCATGTCTACTCTGAGGGACCTGTGGATATTTAATAAGCAGATCCCAGTGGATCTAGACCTGGGAGCAATGGGTGTTTGTGGCTCGGACTGCTCAGCTCTCATCACCCCCAAAATTTTCCTATTAACTAAATTTTGCAGGACCCCAGACTGCCATGCCTTCCAGATTGTCCCTCTGGTTGAGCTCTTTTGAGCTAAAGACCTGTCTTGTGGCACGTACATCCTGGCTGGAAAGATGAATAAAGACCTCATTGTAAATAAATACAAAACGGCAAATGGCATGCACAGCGCCTCGTTCAAAGCGCTCGGCCTGTTTGAAATCAGCAGCCCCATAAAATCTGAATGGGTTCAGAAACACTTGGAGTCATGGGATCTGTCTACATGAAGGGCCCGGCTCAACGGCTGCCCCTCACCAGGGTATCAGGGCTCGTTCCTTGAGCCGGCGAGGCTCCACCGTTCCCCACCTCGTAGCTTGGGGCCGCATCTCGGGACACGTAAATCAGAGCCTTCGCCCTTCGCCGTGGCTCTCGGCAGGGGGGGTCGGGGGGTCATGAGCTCACCTCTCAAAATAATCCCGGACGATCAGGAAGTGTTTCTCGTTTGATGAATTAGGTGTATAAAATCCGTGAAGGGCTCACGAACGGACAGACCTTTTCCTTTCTTCATGGGGATAATATTTCATGATTTGGGGAGGAAGGAGTGCAAAGGGAGGGGGGGAAATAATTAGTAATTTGTGATTAACTCTTTTCATGGGTATTTTGTTTCTTTGTTCTCTGATGCTGCCTGGAGCCATTTAAAAAATGACTTAACGACAACAACCAAACTAATAGCTCTTTGTAACTAATGGCTGTGTCAGAACTTGGAAATCAAACCGAAGGGTCTTGGAAGAAGTTGCAAGGGAGATGCTGAGCATGGCAGAGGGGGTGGAGTGGAATTCCCTTCCCGGTATCAGATGGATGCTCAGAAAGGGCCCTGAGATCTGCAGCAATAAAGGGAAAGACAGAAAACCTCCCTGGAAAGCTAGTGGCTATTCTGGCCGATCCAAGCCGATTAGGCTGCCTGTGATGTACCCCTTCTCCCTGTGGGCAAAAGGTTTCATTCAGTCACACTTGGGACCAAAGTCCTCCAATATCTCCACTTCGTCTCTTTGCCTGATGCATTGCTTAAGATCATAAAATCATGGAATCATAGAATCATTGAGGTTGGAAAAGACCCTTAAGATGACTGAGTCCAACCGTAAACCTTACAGTGCCAAGACTCCCACTAAACTATGCCCCTAAATGCCACATCTACCTGTCTTTTAAATACCTCCAGGGATAGTGACTCCAACCACTTCCCTGGGCAGCCTGTTCCAATGCTTGATAACCCTTTTGGTGAAACATTTTTTTCTAATACCCAATCTAAACCTCCGCTAGCACAACTTCAGGTCGTGTCCTCTTGTAATAGCACTTGTTACCTGGGAAAAGAGACCGAGACCCACGCATAATTGGATCCTTTTTCTTTGGGTTGTCAGGGAGATTCCCAGCAGGAACGTGAGGGTTTAGATGGAGCTCTGGTGCTGTTTCCCAAGATGAGTTCATCTTCATAAATGACTTGGATGCCTCTTCCCGTGTCGATCTGGTGCATGAATCAAAGACGGAGCAACACTGCCTGCCTTTGGCTTTCTTGAGTTTGGCTTTTGCTGCAGGGTGGGGTGTCTCTGGCTGTCAGAAGGTGAGAACCAAGGAGTACAGGTGGTGGGAAGCACAAAGGAATGGGGCCTGGAGTCAGGTCTCCTTTCAGTCGTGAAGGCCACCAACAAGCAGCTTGTGTAAAGCAGGCTATTGGCAAGCCATTGGGGCCCAAAGTCTTGCGGTCTCTAATTGGGTCACACATAAAATAGAGCTTCAGATTGAAAGCCTTTTGGAGCTATGATTTAGAAAGGCAAATCCATTCTGGTATCTGATTATGACACTGACATTAAAAGCACCGGGAACCTCTAATCGATGGAGGTTAATTTATTTAGACCGTAAAACAGGAATTAATTTGAAAGGGGCTGTGGCGGAGCAGCAGCTGAGACTCTAACCCTCACTTGTGTGGTGCTGGTGGGGTGACAGGTACGTCGGCCAAACTGAAGGTGGAGACCACAGCTGTCCCTAAAGGGAATCTGTCCGTCTGCCTGTCCCCCCGCCCAGCCCTGTGCTGACTGCAGGCTGGGGACATCTTATTACAGAAAGGCGAGAAATTGAGTCTCAGATGAAGGTTATCTTTGATTTGCTCTGCAGTGGAGACGGTCCCTACTCGGGCATCTGAATTATGGTGAGAACAGAGTCCAGTTTTCTGCCTTGGTCCTCCAGCAGGTGCTGATGTGCATTGTGCCCACTCCGGACACCCCTTGGGTAGACGTGGTCAAAGACCATCAGCTCTGGAGGGGTTTGGACACAAAGGGTCATAGCAGGTAACTCTGGTCCAGAGCAGCAAATTTCAGCTCCTGGCTCCTGCCTAGGGGAGTGCTGAAGTGGAAGAGATTTCCTTAGCCCGTCACTTTTGTTTTCCTTGGTTATTGTTTAAAATGCAGAGATTATGAGGTCAAACTTTCCCAGCCAATATTTTTCCTAATGAAAAATGTAGTAGGGTACGAGTCAGTGATCGAATCTATACGTTGAGTGTTCCACACTACAGTGATTTCCACAGACAGAACTTCAATAAATCTTGTTTTCAGAGAAATTATATGAGGCCGATGCTCTATTTTTGCCAGTTTAAGATCACTTTTCCCCTCTGCTGTGCTCTGTCCAAGTGGAACTTTCCTCCAGCTGAGCCGAGTCTTTGCTACAGCAATGCAACAGATCCTGATGGCTGCAGCATGAACAGGGCAGGGGTATGAAGGTGGCCTCTAAAGTCCCTTTGGGGTCACCCTACATGGCTGTGTGGTTGTGGGGTCCCTTTTCCAAAGGTGCCACAGACCCTCCTTAGACTCAGCAGCACTGATGCCCCTCAGTTTTCCAACCAAAGGCATTTTGCCTGAGTGCTGGCAGTCCTGGATACATCACCTTTCCCGCTGAGAGAGAAACGCGGGCATAGGATGCACATGGGTAGCACTGCTCCTGCTATGGACTGCATGGGGGGCCCATCACCGAGCTGCATTTGGTGAGGGACGCATAGCTTTGTCCTTCCACCTTGCACAGTCCTGCCTCCTGTCAATATTATTTAATGCTGGAGCTGCCATGGCCTCAGTCAGTGCCCCGCTGTGCTGTGTGTGATGCGATGGCAGCCCTGCCACCCTGCATGTGCACGCCCTCGAAATACTAATGGTACCGTTGGATGGACGTGAAAGTCCTTCAACATCCTCCCTCCTTTGCAGCTTCACAACTTTCTCCTGTTTTCCAGCCTGGTTTGGTGATGCTCATCGGGTAGGCAGACGCGCGGAGGGCAGCGTGCTCCCCGTATCGACTGCCTCGCTGTCGAATGCCTCCACCCGCTCGGTGGATTCAGCGACAGCCCGTGTACAGCAGTATTTCACAGCCTGTCCATAGGATCAATATGACATTTCCATTCATCATTAAATATGTCTTCTTTACTTTGTGCTGCATAAATCAACCTTTCAAACGTGGCTCCTGGAGAGAAGAGTCGGTCTAGGAGACCCGAAACGGGGTCTTTTCTTGGTGGTTTCAGCGTTCTCATGTTCTGCTGGCATAAATGGTGTAAACATTGGGAAGAAGCACAGAAATTTTGTGCCTCTTGCAGGTGTTGGGAGACATTCAACCTTTGTGCTGCCCCTGCATTCTCTGCTGCGCTGTTCAATGCAGGAGGTAACAAGCTGGAAGAGCTTGTGTTTGTCCCAGGGGTTGGGAAGGTACCAAGATCACTGGTCCCGGCTGTGCTGGATTTTGTAGCCTCAGACTGATCCCAAACCAGCTTGTGAGCAAAGTCAGGCACGAAGCCTGCAACCAGCCAGCTCCCAAAGCACTGTTGTCCGCACGGGGCAGGGGCTCCTGGTGAGGCAAGGAGAGGGCAATCGCTGTGCTGGGATGAGTTACCCTGTCCTCTGGAGATGGACCGGGAGCTGTAGAGGCGGTTACCTCCCCAGATAAGTACAGTTCTTGCTTCAGCTCACAATTCTTGCTGGAAACACAGGCCTTTCTCACCTCCCACATTAGGTGTGACCCTGGAGAAGCTGCTCTTTGCTCATGTGCTTCTCCTCCAGACATCAATGTCCAGCCCTATACCTGCACGCGCAGCTTTTGACTCCCATAAGTGACGGGAGAGTGTGGGACTGGGCTCGCCTTCCTGAGATGGTGGGGACGAACAAAGACCTTTCCGTCCTTCCCACGATGACACACAGGCCTTGCTCAGCAGACGCAAGGATGGTGGATGCATAGGATCCATAGGATGCCTGGGCAGAAAGGAGTCAGAAAGAAGTTCATATCTCTTCCCAGCCAGCCACAGCCCTCAGCAGCCGTGGAGACAAAGGGAAGGACTGGAAGGGTGCGGATGAAGCTGCCTCTGCAGCACGCTCCGATCTCCCCCGTGAAGAGCAGGCACTGACCCGCGCCCTTCCCGCGCTCTGGCTTTTTGTCAGCCAGTTCCCTTGTCCCTGCCGTGCACACACACGCATTTTAGCACTGTCTGCAAAGCAGTTTGGGAATCGATACTGCAATTGTGTTGTAAGTGAATTAGTTATAGATCAGCTTGGGGTAGGATTAGCTTATAGATCAGCAGGCTGGCAGGTTGCAGGGATGGAGAGCAGGCAGACATGTGTGTGCATCCCCCGGCATGCTGCTCTGCTGATGCCCAGCAAGAAGAGGAGGGTGAGCTGCGGCTCTGCTGCCTGCCATATGCAGGCACCGTGCACAGGCGAACGCATACTCCTGGGTTTTGCAGTGCTGGGAGCAGTAGGGCAAAGAACAGCAGGGGTAATGCCATATCCTGACCTGGCATCTGCAGGTGTGGAATGAAAATCCGTTGTCTGGTTCCGTGCAGCCCTGGCGCTGTGGCTTTCATCCTTCCTGTGAATGCTCACACCTCTGCCAGGGAGCTGTTGTGAACCTTTATCCCAACAGCTTTGCCAAAAAGTGTTTAAACAATCCCCAAACACAAGCCAGTCTTCACAGACTCCTTTTTATCTTTTCTCAGAGATTGAAATAAACTACTTGTTTCTACTTGTCATCTGCAGACCCTGGAACGTGACCCTTTTAGTGACCTCACGTGAAAGCAGCATCCCCACATAGGGATGGGGAAACTGAGGCACAGAGCTGATTCAGTGCATCTACTTGGGCTCTCAGCACCAGGCCATACACGGCCAGCCCTGGATCCCGCTTTCTTCTGGTGTGCTGCCCACTTCTTAAAGTCCCATTGAGTCCCTTGTCACGAGTCCAGGATATTCTGGCTTCTAAAATTAGCCCAGCGCTCGGGTCCATGCTCAGGGGGTTTCCCCTTTAAATGATCCCGCTGCCTCCCCTCCCACTTTTGCTTTGACTAAGCATGCTGCAAAAACAACTTGCTTCTAAAATAAGCATCTCCTCTAACTCCCAATTTAAACCTGAGTAGCCGTGCATGACATAGCAGGGTTGGGATGGCAGCTGTGCCATCTCTCCGTCCGCCTTTCGCTGCAACGGCACCTGGAGGGGCTGGGGCGAGGGCGTGCATGGGTTAGGGCTGCGTGGGCTTCGAAGGGGATCGGGGCTCTGCTGAGAGAGCAGCAGGGTGGTGGGGTTTGGGGGTGGGCGTCCCCTCCAGTGGTACCCACCACCGGACAGCCCGTCTTCTCTGAAGAGCACGTTTGACATCAGGACGTGGTCATTTGACGAGATGAAATACACGCAGACCTCCGAGGAATGCCAGCCCTCTCTCTGGGCAAGGGATAGCGAAGTGACTTTTCCCTGGCACCTTGAGCTGACTTTCCTAAGTAACTCTGTCTCCGGCTCCCTTCTCCTTATGTCGATCCATTTTTCAGCTGTGGGGCCAGGTTGCTGGAGCTCAGTTTACACCCACTGGATTTGAGCTGGGGCCAGATCCCAAGCTCAGTTTCTCAGCCAGTTAATTCCAGATTTACACCCGGTGGCACTGAGGTGGAACCTGGGGCCTCTGGCTTTGGGGGTGAAGAGGGTAAAGGCAGGCTATAGGGGATTTACCCTGGCAGGTTGCAGCGCTTGGCCCCCCGGCATCGCATCTGTGCCTGAGTATCCCGTGGTTGGAGTTATTAGAGCAAGCCCTCTCTCTATTATTTGATATAATTTACCACCGTCCCACCGGGTCCCCCTCACTCTGCGCTCCGTGAAACCGAGTGGAACTAACCCGAATAGGAGGATTACGGACTCCAAATGGAAACGGTCGCACCAAGCCGCCAAGCGGAGCGCCTTGCGCTGAGCAAAGAGGGCGGCTGACAGCCTCAATGACATGCCAGCACTTAAAATGCTGATGATGGATGAATGTCATCCTGCTGGGAAGGGAAGGGGGGGTAGGGAAAAGGGGGGATTAGGGGGATGGGGAGGGGAGGGAATCTGGCCCAGAGGAGCCAGGGAAGAAGAGCTGGCACCAGAGTTGACGTCCGCACTGATCCTCATCCGTGGGCTGTGATTCATGGGGAGAAGAGAGGGCTGAGCTCCTGTCCGCCGGCCCTGATGCTTTCTGCACGCTGGATTGAAATTTGACTGCTCTTGGCAGCGCTCTTGCCCACAGCACAGGCACACGCACAGATGTATATATTTATATATGCACACATAGAACACGTAGGAAGAATGTTTAACAGATATGTGTGTAAATGTCTGTATATATATTTTTATGTATAAACACGTCCCCTTGACACACACGCACGATCACACAAGATTTCCTCCAAGACACTTCATTAAAGGCCGTTGTCCCCACCTTTCACTGTATATTATATTTCATCCACAAATCACATCTATTAAATGACTTTAAAGGTTTTCTGTTGTTTTTTTTTCTATTCCCCAGATGTCAGGGGATGTCAGTGAGATGGCTGCATTACTCAGAATATTGCGGGTACGTCTCCAGAGTGCCCGGGCAGGGGATTTCTCTCTCTCTGTCTCCTGTTGTATTCCTGACAGCAAAGTAATTTGCTTGTATAGATTCTGGCAACAAGAACAACGCAAAATCTGGCTGCTCGACAGTGTTGCATTTTTAACTTGAGGTTCAACAACTTCAGTCTGGAGACCTCCGGGATTCCTGTTCCAGGGTTGTTCGTTCCTGGGATTAGCTCCAGAGTTGTGTGACTCTGTAGATGGGACCATGCTGGCGCCTTCCCCAACACAAGGGCTTGTGAAAGGGGCCCTACTGTGGGCTGTGTCCTGGGCTTATGGTGGAGCAGGACCCTTTCTGTCTCACCCATCCTCGGAGGGGGCTCTTTAGCCAGGCTGTCCTCTCGCTTGGTGCTGTGAGGTTGCACTGCTGTTATATTCAGCCCTGGCTGCCCCACCTGGGGCAGGGACGGAGGGGTAGGAGTGTTTGTGTAGCCTTTGGGGTGCGTGTCCATGCACAGCTGAGCAAATGCAGTCCCCACCCGCTGCTTCCCTCCAGCCAGAGACTTTGCAGCCTGAGGGAGCTCAGCACTGCAGCTCAGGGGATGGTGAAGGGGTCACCAGTCTGGATTGCACCCTGGGAGGGGACCTCTCCTTGAGGTTCCTATGGGCAGGGTCACGCACTGCGTCATGGCTCCTTTCTGCTCAGTGCCCCATGCCGCAGGTGTAGCATCCCATATGGGGCCCCCACAGCTGCTCCCTGAGGGACAAGTCCTGGAATGGCCAAAAGCCTGTAGTTATTCTGCAAAGATGTGAGGGCTAGCTAGCCAGCCAGGGGGAGAGGGATCCTGTGCCTAAACGTGCCTGTGAGAAGAGCACGTGTTCTCCAGGTGCATGAGCAAATCGATGCTCCAGCAGCTGGTGTCCGGCCAGGCAGCTGACACACTGGAAAATGAAGCAAAATCCATCGTGGTGTGTACTAGTTGTGGTTCTGCAATGCAAAGCGGGTAAAAGAGGGGGCTAAGCTTGGGAAAAGCAAGGGCAGCTCTGGCAGACGAGCCCCGTTTGGGGCTGAGCACAACCCTGGGGAGGGGCCGCTGCGCCGGCGTTTCGGCAGGCGGCGCTCCCTGCCCTCGCTCAGCTCTGACCCCAGCACCCCTGAGATTAATCCTGTCACCCACCTCCGATAGCAGCTGCTTAACCGCGCACAGCAACCCCGTGCAGCAGTTTCAGCAAGAGAGCGAAGAAGCCTGTATCCAATTGAAACTGCAGGGGGGATTTAGGGAGGCAGAAGGTAATTTCCCGAGCTGGAATATGGCCAGGATACAAGGACTAATATCCTGGCTCTTGGGGAAACAGTCATGGGATCTTTCCTCGCTGAGAGTCATCCTGATCTCCGTTTTAAGTCGGATCTGGAAAAAAGGAAAAGGAGACAAAGGGAATAACCCTTCCAAGAAGCCAGGGCTTCGGGGCACTGCTTAAACCTGCCCTTGCCATGGGGAAGAGCTTCCCGAATGCAAAGCCACTGGGCACCCCAGACATGAAGGCCTGGCAGCTGCTCCGTCCCCTGCACAGGCGCTTTGTGCCTGGGGCTCCCCTGTGCACCCAGATGGGGCTGAGGAGTGCCCTGGCCTCCAGGAGGGAAGCAGGGTGCTAAGGTCCATCACTAGCATCACAAAGTATTGCTGTAACCTGGTCATGTCCTTGCCGGTGCTTCCCTCTGCTGGGAGATACCATGGAGGCTCAGACAGGTCCCATGGCAAAGGGCATTTGGGGGTGGAGGGCTGTGTGTTGACACCAAGCATCCACACTGCAGCCATTTTCTGCCGGGAAAGACTTGCTGGTTGTGTCAAAAAATGATGCCAACAAAAAGATAGCCTGCTGCAGAAACACCACAAAGGGTAGGAGGGTGGCCTCGCCATGCAGCCTGCCTGTTGTGACATCTTTGCGGACTAAGAGCCGTCGTGAAACTGCGGTTGCAAGGGGATGAGTTTGCTCCTTCGCTCCCGCGGTGCTGCTGCACTCGGGGCTGACCCTTGGAGGCACCATGATCCCACAGAGGGAGGTGGCTCAGCTCTCAGGGATAATCTGGTCTGAGATGCAAATACCCCAGATTAGTTGTCTGGGAAGGTCTAAACTGGTGATCCGGGCAAGGGGCTGGGGAGTGAGGGCTGGGTTAGCACTGCAGGGGCAGCCCAAAAGCATCCCTCCTGTGGGAAGAAGAGAAAACGTCTGCTTTAAAATTTAAAACACTTGGAACAGCACTGGAAGCCCCTAGGTTAGGAATTATTGCTATTCCTAGTGTGGCTAGAAAACCTTGAATGTAATCTATAGGATGGAGTCTCTTTAATCAGTGTCTGCAGCAGGTTAATAGCTAGTGCTCTCCTCACCTTTACAAGTGATCCTTTCAGGCCATTTTTTTCCTTATGGCTGGGCTCCCTGTGATCTGCCTGCCGGCTGGCAGCAACTCTCCACGTTGTCCCCTTGTCTGTCACTGCGGCAGTGCAGGGGATAACAAGCAGCAGCCCATCTCGCTGCCCCATACATCACAGCCGAGATCTGTATTCTGACAGTTGCATTTTGTCTCCTACTTCTCGAGCAACGTGCCCTCAGAAAGTCAGGAGACGAAAGTATCCTCAGGTTTGATTGAAGACCCAGGGCAGGGAGACGCATCCTCCAGACCACCTCGGGAGATACGGCTGCTGGGAGTTGTTGTCCTCCTAAATCCTATCAAGGGAGAGCAGGAAAGCTGACAGAGCTTTGCTATGCCATGTGGTTTCACTGCCTTGCCCATTCCTCCACCCCAGTTCCTGCCTGTTGGCACCCAGGAGTGAAACCAGCCAAGCCCTAACATTAACAAGCTCTGAACATTGCACTGTGCTTAATTGGATTTGCATCTATAGCAAGACGTTCAGAGCAGGAAAAAAGGTTGGCTGTTGGAAGTCCCCAGCAGGCTGCTCTGACCCCCCCGACTATCTCTGGAGTTTAAATCCCCTGAGTGTGAGCAGAACTGAGCTGCCCATTCCACCATGGGGTGCCTCAGCAAGCTGGATCTGTCTCACGTATGAGGGTGAGCTCTCCCAGCCCCATGGACAGGCTGGGACCTCACACATTTGCAGCCCAGCCCTGTGTCGCCTCTTTCAGACTAGACTCTGAAAGTGCACCTATGCACGGGATCCTGGGGTAGGAGTGAGGGCAAGATCTTCCCCGCAGATAGGGTTGCTTCTTCCCCTATCCATCCATCCATCCATCCATCCATCCATCCATCCATCCATCCATCTATCCATCCGTCCATCCATCCTTGAGTTCCCAGAAGAGGCAGGAGCTGAAATCTGCTTGCAGGTACTTAGGGCTGGTTCTCTGCAGTGAGACTGGCCCAGTGGGCACTGGCTGCCCCGTACCTGTTTGCAGGGCACAGGCAGGTTTGAAGGCTGGGACAAGAGGCTGTGGCTGAGGTGACCAGGTGACAGCCCTGTGAACATGGCTGGAAAACCACAGTGACCCTTCATGTGAGGCCAGCGGGGAGCCATGGCATGGGTTTGGAGGAAGCAGGGACATTTTCAAGATGGTAAGGAAACCAAAGATCCTGCCAGGACCTGTGTGCTACTGTTGTAGTGACGTATCTCTGTGCAGTGATTCCCCCAGAACTGCAGCCTTCCCTTGGTGCACAAAGATCATTTTGCCCATTATTAATAATGCTTTTGGTGGCAGCCTCATGCATCCTCATGCCTGGCTCTGCCACATGCGGCAAACGATCCCCTCCCCAAGGGATCAGTTCTGTGCTGCGCTGATGGGCAGAGAAACCAGCTCTGTCTCCTCACCATCCCTCTGAGGAAGCTGTGTTTTGGAAGTAGGGGAAGATGCAGCTCCACCATGCCCAGTGGGAGACGGTGTGCGCACGTGTGCGAGAGTGGGACTGGATCGGCCACTTGCAATTCTCCAAGGGTCCTGGGTGTTTGCAAAGGCAGCTCTGTCAATCAATAAAAGCAATCACAATAATGAAGTATCAAGTAGGAAGAAAGGATTTCAAGCTCTACATTGTTGTGGGATTGGGGGTTTTCTTTAAATGAGGCAAGAGAGGCTGGGAACGCAGAGCCCGCAGCAGGGATGACAAATCTGCTTCTTTTACATGGGGGAAGTGGCAGGACTGCAGCCCCTCCGATCAGATCCAATGACAAGGGAAAGGCTGAGAGAGGACCCTGTTTCTGCAGACACAAAGGACAAGCCGGTGGCGGCGACTTTCTCTCTGAAAAGTCACGTTTGCCAGGAGAGGCTGTGAAATCCAAGCCGTTCCCAAGAGCTCGTTCCCTTCCCGCCCCCCCAGTCTGGGGATGGGATTTGTTCTAATTTTGTTTTTATTATCGTTATTCCCTCCTGGGTGAGTGCTGGGAAAGTGGTGAATTTTGCAGCTGCCCGAGAATTGGTGGGAAGGGGGATGTGGGGGATACATGCCAGAGCGGGGTCTCTTCTCACCTTCTCCCTGGCTTCCCACGGGACCAGGCGTGACTGAAACCAAAGGATCTCCTGTTGCCTCTCCCCTCCATCTCAGTCATCCTCACCCATCCCACTTCCCCCTCATGGGGTGGGGTGGCCTGTTCCACGCAGAGGCAGCAGTGCCACCGAGCATGCGGGGCTGTGCTGGCTGCATTGTCAAAGGGATGGAGAAAGCGGTTTATCACAGCAGGCTTCTAAAAACTGAGTCGTGAGCCTTCTTACACTGGAGGGGAATTTGCTGCGGACTTTGGTTAGCAAGGCTGGTTAGAGATGGGGACCTCCCTCCCAACAGCACTTGCCAAACTGCCCCATCTTCCCGAGGCAAGGCTGGTCCTGATAGGGTTTTTTTCAGTGTTGAGGCAGGTCACTCAAATCACCTTCTTTAATTAAGCCTCCCACAAACTGTAGCAGTCTTTACCTGCAGCTGTATGGTCTCCAATAGGGCAAAACTCTTTCCTGCCATAGCAACATCAATTTAAAAAAAAATAATAAAAAAAATAAAATCAATGAGATCTCTACCCAGCAACTAAAATCTCCACTGATCCATGGCAGTAAGGGCTGCTAGTGCACACTGATGGCTCATGTTGAGCCTCTCGTCTACCAGCATCCACAAGTCCTTTTCTTCAGGGCTGCTCTCAAGCCAGTCACTGCCCAGCCTATATTGGTGCTTGGGATTGCCCCGATCCAGACGGAGGACCTTGCACTTGGTCTTGTTGAACTTCATGAGATTGTCATGGGGCCACCTCTCCAGCCTGTCAAGGTCCCTCTGGATGGCATCCCTTCCCTCCAGCGTGTCAGCCACCCCACACAGCTTAGTGTTGTCGGCAAACTTGCTGAGGGTGCACTCTATGCCACTTTTGACTATACTGATTGTACTTTTGCTTTGATTGTACTGATTGACGGAGAAATGCCTGGGTTGCAAACGGCCTCAGGTTGCAGGTGCCTCATCGGTGTCTCCTGCACGGATAACTCTGTCTTGCAGTATAGCTTACACTAGGGTCCAGTAGGCAGCATATAGAGAACAAAATCCCCCAATTTATTTGATGCCCTAATAGAGCTTCTCCTTTAAACAGGTGGCAGCACCTTGGGCTTCAGTGTTGCAGGCACTGTGTCCAAGGCAAGCTTTTACAGCTGGTGAATGACTGCAGCTCTTCCTCTGGCCACGGCCTTCCAGCTGAGACCAGGGAGCCTTTGCATCCTTCTGCCTCGAGTCTTGGCTCTCTATCAGCAAAGACCCTGGCCCAGAGACAGGGCTAGTAGCTCTTCCCATCCTCTGTGGGCTTTGTCCTTGCTGGGGAGGTGAAGATGTGGATGGAGAGGTACCCTCTGGGCAGGACAGGCACAGCTGTAAAAGTGCTCTCTGGAAGGCATCTGCTTGCCTTTCTAGGGGAGGGAAGAAGATAGCAAATACCACCAAATTCCTGCTTTCTTGGCATGGAAGGAGCATTTGCCATTGCTGATCATCTTTGTCAAATCAAAGGAATGGTGCTGGTGCTGGAGCCGGCTGAGCTTCCAGGAGGGGAACTGAGCCAAGAACAGCCCTGGTTTCTTGTTGGGACCCCCCTTCCAGCCCAGCAAACAGACTCCAGCCCAGGCAATGGGAGATGGGAGGAAGAAAAGAGGACAGATTTATTCCATGAAATAAATGGAGTGACGTTGGATGTTAATAGCCTATTTACCAACATCTCCTCCTCTGTCGTTCACTTAGCCAGGGAAACTGCTTCTTACCCTCAGCTGTGCCCAATGTGGTTTCCGCCCCCATTTGTTTCAGACTCCCAGCGAAGGGCCCTGCTTTAAGGGGAACAGGAGGGGGGCCCCAGAGCTAGACCTCCCCCAACAAACCTGACTCATCTTACCTGAGGGTCTCAAGCCCACATGCACTCACTCCCACCTCATCTATACACACTGGCAGGAAAGATGAAGTTGAACAAACCATTTACACGCCAAGTGGATTAGCAAAATTGTGTTAAGCCCCCGCAGGGACGTCCTTGTTCACAGCCTTCATTTGATTTCTCTTTCAAAAGCCCACCAAGCTGAATGTGATTACGGCCTCTTAATCCTGCCCACACGTGTCCACGTGGGGTTAATGCAGCGTAATAGATGCCCTTTACAAGTGCACGCTGGTGACCATTCCTGCATGGCTAAACCCTCAAGCCCAGATGTTCAGCAGATGTAAACCTAAAGCACAGACTCTGAGTGCTACTGCCTGGCCAAAGAGCTGCTCTCACAGCTAAAATATGGAGGGAAAACTCCATCTTCCCAAGGCTAAGCAGCAAATCTGTGTCAGAGGCAAGAACTGCTGTTGGCAGCTCCAGATCAGTTCAACTCCTACAGCGCTGAACATCCTTGGTGGGTCCAGCCTGTGATCAGAAGGCATTTTTTCCTGGAGGTTAGGAAGTGGTACCCAAGTCCTGGCTCCATCAGGAGTGCTGCTCTCCCGGCCAGATCCCCACTTGGTAGCATCTGCAAGCACCTGCTTAGGGGTGGCTCTGACGATGGGCAGGTTTGCTTTTTAAGAGAGCATCGCTTTCCTAAGGCAGACACTACAACCAAAGTGTCATTGCAGCTCAACAGCAACACTGGAAATCCATAGAGTTATTGCTAGTCATTGCAAAGCTGTACAGCTCTGCCCGGCAAGGCATGGGAGATTGTAAAATAGAGGGAAAGAGATTTACATCGGACGCATCAGTTTAAAAAGAAGGCCAGGTTTCCGCACAGGAGGCTTTGCACACACTCAGCACATGCCCTGGCCAGAGCACCTCTCCCTGTTTTCACAGAAGAAACCACCCAAAACCATTCACACCTACCTGGAACCAGTTTGCCACAGCAAGGTGCTCCATTTAGGGAGAGAAACCAGCCGTGGTTCAGACCTATTATCAGCAAGAAAAAAAAAAAAAAAAATCAAAGACCTTCTTGTCTGGAGACAAGGGGGATGAAACCACGGGGGGTAATTTCCATAACTCTTTCAGCCAGCACTCAACACACAAACTCTCTTTTCTCAAAGTCAGACCGCCTGCCACGGGAGCAAATCCATTCCCCTGGTATCTCAGGACTGTATCACATAATCCCCTTAATAAAGCAATCAAGTTCCAGATTAAAAACAGTTAGATTTCTACCCCGCTGAAAGGTATTTTTCCAGAACATCACTAGTAGGAAACCTCCTTAAAATGTGCTGCTTTTTGCTGGACTGACCAAAAATACACCACATCCCCCCCCAACAAGTAAACGGTAAAACTGTTATTTCCCCATGGAAACTGTTGGTTTTGCCAGAATGATATTTTCCATTAAAAATGTTTTGCTGGAGAATTCCCAACAAGTCGAGCCACTGCATCACTGATTTTAATCGAATACAGAATTTTTTGTTTTCTTTTGTTCTTAAACTTATATTCAGGAGAAGGAACGGTTACCGATCTGTCTGCCTCCTTCTCCAGCAATGTAATGTCACCCACCAGGTGACATGTATGAAGAAAGATAGCAATGAAAACCCGATGGGGCTCATGCTACTGCCAGCGCTCCCCAGGCAGTGGCATAATCTCTCACAAGGCTGCCTCAGCTCTCAGAGCCCCCTCAATCTCCAGCTGGTTTTTTGGAGATGCTCATTTTCCTAAGCGTAGCTCTAACAGTGAGGCTGTGCTGAATTCACAGATAATCAGTATCTAATTGGATTAGGAGCTGATAATATCTTTGACCTTTTTTAATGGCTTGTCTGGACTGCCTTTCTGCAAGGCTGAGGCTTAATTTTAGGCAAGAGTTTTTTCCACAAGTGAAGCATGACCCTGTTAACCTCTGAATCAGAGAGGTGACCTTCCCCCTCCCCAACTGCTGTGGAACTATTGGAGATGGTGATGCACACGCAGACTTTACACATCTGTGTACAAACAGTCTGAACAGAAGTCACATTCAGGATCTGATTTTTCAGTTAGAGCTGGGCTGATGCAGAACTAAATCCTTATGCAGAAATGGTGAGTCAAAGGAGCGTGAAGCTCCTGCAAAGTCAGTGTCCCTGCTGGTGTCAGCTGCATGAGTCACATCCCCTCTTCACCAGTTCCTCCGCACGCAAGGTGGGGAAAATGAATCGCCGGTGTGAGAGAGGGACCAGAGATCAAGACAGTGGGTGTTTGTGACACAAAGGCACAGGGATGCTCATATGCTCTTGTGATTATGTCTTGGACTGGCTCACCTGGTCCCATCACTGCAGCTAAGCACACCCTACCACACACATGAGCAGGTTCATACACTGGCCAAACACAGCTGAGGGCAAAGATGGCGTGTTTGAGTTACATCTAGCTCATGCCCATCACAAACATACTGTGTGTGGACACAGAAATAAGATGACCATGCCACAATCAAGCAGACATCTACACACAGAGCCTCACTCATTTGAACATCCACCAGGGACACAAAGGAATACCTTCCTCCCACTTGCCACAAGGATGTGTGTGCATCCACCCGTCCCCTCCACCTGCCGTGCCTGACATACCCTCTTTCCTGGGGCTTAATCAGGCACCTGGGATCTCCCACTGTTCTTCATCACACAGCCCTCCTTTGCCTGCTACTTGTTGTCCATCTCACACACAGGTACATATCAACATCCTCCAGGCCACAGGACACTACAAAGTCCCTTGTGAACTTTCCCCTTGTGAACACACACTTTTTTTCTCATATCCTCTCTCTGCTTGCACACCCACAATCTTCCCCTCGCTTCTGTCACTCACACAAACCTCTCCACACGCTCCACAAAAATCCCCTGGCCATAGCAAGGCCTTCAGACCAGCTTTCACAACCCCTTCAGCGGGGACCTGACAGGCTGAATTTAGGGGCACTGGGATTTAAGGAGACACAGGGAGCAGGAGGAGAGGGAAGGCTGCCTGATGAACAGCAGATGTTGGTGATCATTGGATGGAGCTGTTAATTTAACTGGAGTTTATCGAATGGCAATTAGGTGGGGCCTCATTACTGTAGCCAAGTGGCACAAAGATGTGCTGTAAAAACCCAGGGAACAGGGCTGTGTACTGGTAGAGTGACAGCACTGATGCAGTGTTTAGGATCTGGAGCAGTAAATCTTCTCACTTGCCTAGAGGTCCTTCTCCTGGTTGGTGCCAGTCAGAGCCTGGGCACCTGACCCCAGCTGCTGATCTTGTCTCAAGGTAGGAGGCTGCAGATTCAGCAAGGGGTGGTGTACTCAAGGGTCGTGAGAGACGTGCGTACTCAAGGGAGCAGAGAGTGGGAATGAAATGGAGGTCTGAAAACAGTGGCTGTAATGAGGTGTGGGTAACGGCCTGGGTAAAGCAGGCAGGTCTCCAGCTCAGCCAGGAACAGGGATGGAGGCAGGGCAAAGCAGTGGTGGAAGAGTTTGGAGCTTTGTAAAATATATCCAGGTGTCTCTACCTGCCAGGGAATGGGACAAGGTGTCTTGGCAGTTTAGACATAACATTACCCCAAAACAAGCAGTGCAGGATCCCAGCAGGGCAGGTTTCCATGTCATGCGATAGCCAGAGACCGTGCATTTAACTGCTGTTCCTCCAGCAATCTTAGGGTTGTGACTCTCAGCTCTGCTGTGTGGGGCAGCCCTGATGCTGTTAGAGAGGAAAGTCAGTGCTCTGCTTCTGCTGAATGTGGGCATGAGCTCCACCAAAGCCGTCCCCCAAGAAAGACCCAAAGGTGCCTGCATCAGCGCAGCCTGAGCATTTGGGGTGGCTTGACCAGTATAGAGAGGGCAAGGGAGCTTTACCACCCCTGCACAGCCTGACTTTAGCCTTGCAATGTCCAGTGCAAAGGAGGATCCAAGGAGAGGTTAGAGACAGCACAGAAAAGTCCTGAGCAGAGCTTGTGCCTAATGCAGGAGACAGTGGGACACACACACAACGTGCACACAGACACAAAGACGCTCACTCTCCTAATGACATGATTATATTTTGCTTCTGTCTTGGGGGAAAAATCAAATGATCCAAGTTCAAACACAAACAAAAAGCTTCCGCTAATGAACAAATTGCCAAACTAGACCGCAGCAGGGATTTGGAGGGTTAAAATGTTTGGGATTAATTAACTGATTAATTAAGCCCTCACATCAGCTTCCATCCCCGCAGCCCTGCGATTGCAGGAGGGATGTAGTGGGAGTGTGTGATCCTGTCAGCACGACACAGGAATGCTGGGGGGAAGGTGTTTGGCAAAGGAATTTTACATACACATTTGGGATTGTGGGGTTAAAGTTGGCTGTGCCCTGCAGACCTTGTGTGAGACCCCCTCGCACCTCTGCTCTGAGCAGAGTGGAGTGGCTGTGCATCAGGGCTGCTGGCTGTTTTTCTTAAAAGAAAAACATTGTTTTCAAAAGCCCAAGGGATTTCTCTCCCCTGCGGGCACACGGGGCTTCCCTTTGTTGTGCCCTGCTGTGAACCTGAAAGCAGCCATGCTCTGCTCGGCAGCCCGTGATTCCCGCTGCCTGCTTACCCTGGAGGAAGGGAACGGTGTGTGTTGCAGTGTGGTCTCAAAGAACAGTAGCTACAGGGGCATTTTGCACAGGCCTCTAGCCCTGTCTGAGTTTTTAATGTTCAAAATTGGGTGGGACCCTTAATTTCCATGAATGGCTGATCTTGCTGCACAGGGAAAAAAAATCATGATGGCTTTAGCTTCTTCTCGCACCATTCCCAACCCACAAAACCACCAAAGGAAACCTCCCCATGCCATGAGGCCACCTACTCAATTCCCACATCCTGGTTTGGTAGAAGTCTATCCAACAAATGTTGCACTGGTGGATCTGGTGGATCATCTGATGCTGGGTACTAGCAAAGTCTTTAAGACTTGAAACACTGCTGTACTTAGTGCTCCGAACACTTAAGCCATCTGCATCCCATGCTTTTCTCATGTCAACAGATCCAGCGTCCGGAAGAGTGCAAACAACCTTCGCTCATTAACGAGACCTGGCCTGGGTGCTTCCAGTGCAGTTCTACAAAGATGACCTGGACAGATCTCTTGTTCATCAAGAACAGTGTTGCAAGCCTTCATACCAGAATAAGAGAGAAAATAAAGAAAAAAACACATATGGGCCTGCATAGACAGCAGGTCACTTGATGCTTGGGACCATGAATTTGCACAGGGCATCTGGATGTAAAGCACAAGTGAAGAAGAAGGAGGGTGGTTACAGCAGTGGATAGAGTATGCCCAGGCAGATTAAAATAGCCTGCCTTGGAGGTGTCCTTCCAAGAGTGGACGACACTGGCTTTAGCCCATCTCACATGTTTTTATTTTGCTGGGTGCGAGCGCAGCAAAGGAAATGGCAACCGGAGCTCAGCCCACTGGTGCTCCACAACTTCACGCTATAAATAAGACATCTAGCTATCGCACCCACCAAATTCTTCCCTGTCTTCCGGTCTATGGCAGTGCAGTGTCTGGGCTATGTATAGCATTGGCCCCTTTGCGGTATCAGGTGTTTTCATTAAAGCCCTGACTCTTGGATTCTGTGATTACATGGACAGCTCTGATTTTTTTTCTGAGAAAAGCCAACCTGCTAATAGCTCAAATGGCAGAAAGAAAAATTAAGATTAGAAGTGTATCTAAATAGAAGGAACTTATCTATTTTGCTAAAGAATTTATTTTGGAGAAAAATGTGGTTATTCCAGCATCAAGATTCTTCTAAGGAAAATACTTCGACACAGGTTTTTTATTTTCTGATCAGGAGAACCAAAGCAACAATACAAATCATTCCAGCTTGCAATTCCCAGGCTGAGCAGCAGTCTTAATTTTAAAATGTGGCGAGAACACTCCCCTTCCCAAGTTACACTTCCCCTGTCAAAGCAGAGATTTTTCTTGCTGGTATTTTCACCGTCCACATTCCCTTTTTAGCTGCAGTCTGCAGATGGGAGACTCTTTTCTTTTGCTTTCTGATGTTTCAACTTTCCCTTCTGTTTCCCCATAGAAACTGATTTGGAGATACCAAGATTTCTGGCAAGTTAAAATTTCTGTTCTTTTTCCTGCCCAGCCAGGCTGAAGAGCCAGAGGGTAGAGATAAAGGATCTCCAAGCTCCGGGCCAAATGTCCTGGTTTGTGGACTGCATATGAATGTTGAATTCTTGGTGCTGCCTGCCCTGAGTTTGTCCCAAGCAAGGTCCGTGAGTGCGTGGAGGTACCAGAACAGCTCTCCCTGGGAGCTCTGCCTGCAGAACAGCTCATTGCAATGGTGCAATGCTGTCCTCTAGAAGCTAAACAATTTCCAGATTGCAAGCCCCACAAGCGTCACTCTTCATACCAGTCCTCACCTGCGATGGAGATAAAACCATGGATGGAAGCAAGGTACTGTTCATCAAGGGGTAAAACAGGTGGCACAAGACGTAAATTCTGCAACATCCACCCTTGAGTTCAGGTGGGTTTAGCCAGGAAGTTGAGTCATTTCTGCTGCTCTCAGGATGGGTCCTTCAGCAGATGCTCTCACCTCAGGGCATGAGGCAGCTCTCCCATGGGGCATAGGTCTGAGGAAGAGACGAGACTTCTTACCACCACGTCCTGAGCAGCAGCACTGCCTACATGCTTGCTCTTCCCATTCGCTTCAGCCGTGCCTCTGAGGGCTCTCGCAGTCCACATAGGATTGTGCCTAATTCTTATTCTTCATGAGTTTACTGTGATTCCAGCAGTGCCTGGAGACCCCTTGGGAGACACAGGCCCTACTGCTGGAGCCGTTGTGTGTCTCCAGGGCACCAGACAGGTCAGGATCTAAGCAGACAAGATGGATGCACAGTGCAGCAAAAAGAAACACAGTGACTCCCATTTCAGAGGCAGGAGAAATGGAGCAGAAAACAAGATTAAGGCCTGGTCTCCTCCAGAAAGTTTTGCTGACGAAAGTTTGAGTGCATCCATGAACTGGCCAATTCCCTGGGTGTGAGTGAACCAGGCAGCAGGGTCAGGCCTCATCTTTTGCAATGCCTGGCTCTGTCATCGTGGGGAAATATCTGGGTTCAGTACACCCTGGGAGGGCACTGAGATGTGCAAACTGCTTTTGGTCCCTGCTGCTCTTAATCTGCAACTCTGGCTTTTCCTCTGCCCTGGGGAGGGCAGAGCTGGGGATTTGCTGGTGCTGGGTGCAGGGTGTCCAGCTCCGTGCAAGCAGTGTGGGTGCCACTCACTCTGAGGAGGGGGCACTGGGGACAGGGCAGCTCTGCTTCAGAGAGCAGAGGGATGCTAGCCAGGACAGCTAGAAGTGCTTGCTGGGGGGCCGGCCCCATGGTGTCTCAGCACTGGAAGAAGGTGTGAAAGGAGGCAGCAGGCTGCAGCCAGCCATGAACTGGAGACGTGAACTCAGCAAGTGACTTTGTTGATCTGTTTTTGAGTATGACAGGATTTTACATGGGCTGTGAGATGCACCAGTCTAGCAGGAGGTCCGAGCAGTCTCCAGAAGATGTTCCAGCAGAAGGAGACTGCACAACCACCATCCATCCAAAGTCACCATCTGAGCCTTTGGGGAGCGGGGATGGGTGACAGAAGACAGCCTGGGGTCAGGGCGTGCTGTGCCGCGCAATTTGGGGAGAGGAGAAGGGGAGGAGAGCTCAGGAGCTGACACACGAGGATGCTGCTGTGAGTCAGAGGCAGGATGCTCCGAGCGCAGGGCTGGAGGCAGGGGGGAGCTGCCAGCACAGCCTCCCGGCGCAGAGTGCTGACACTTCTTTTTGTTCAGCCTGACAGCGAGCACCTGGTGCCCCCACACGCGGGGCCGCCGGCCGCCCCCCGCCCGCAGCGTGCGCGCAGGCACACACACGCGCTTGCCCGCAGCCCCGCAGGTTGGAATCAATGCAAACATATGCTGCCATTAATGTGAAAATCACTTCTGCAAACATGAGGGTCTCTCTATTCACGGCTTTCCTTTCTCCCTGCAAGGAGGAGGGGGGTCAAGTGCAGACCTTTTATTTAAAAGCCCTGAAAGGGACAAGGAGGGGGGAGAGGGGGAGATGGATGAGGCTGATCATGATAGGGAAAACGGGACAAAAGCCCAGACTAACCTACGGGAGCTGCTGCCCTGCCATGAACTGTGCTAAATCTGCAGTGCTGCCTTCCCTTCTCCCTGTCAAAACACCTCCCTGGTGCTGCCAGTTTTGCCCTGGCCTATTGCTGATAAATGCAGGAGAAGCATGCGGGACTCAGTAGAATGGTGGCACTGAATGCCACAATGATGGGTGCTCATATAAGAGCTGAGGGGGCAAATTTCTGCGAAGGTAGCAAGCTCCCCTTTCACAGTTAAAACAGTGCTGATGAACAGTGCTATCTAGAGCAGTTTTGGCACCCAGGGTGAGAGTACCCAGTCTCCTCCAAAAGCACAGCATGTATTTTGGCCAGCCCTGATGTGTGTGGGCTCTGTGCACTGAGCTGCACAGGGCTCAGGTCACACGAAGTCAATGGAGGCTGGTTATCTGGATGCTGCTCCCCTGCCACGCTGCAGCGCTTCAGTGAAGAGCGGGGCTTGCTGCAGACACTTACAGCAGAGCTCCCTCCTCTTTAGGCAAAGTGGCTTCTCTGCTGTCCTCCTCTATTCCACAGGCTGCCTGCTGTGAAACACCCTGAGGTGCTTCACCCTGGCAGTGTCGACATGGTGGGTGGGCAGGTTCGGTTCACAAAGCATCAGGGGTCTGTAAAACAGCTGGAAGGGCCCCATGTGCATCTGAATGTGAAACGGGACACAGCTGATGTTGGAAGAACCAAATGGAGTTTCTGAACCTCCAGTCGTTTGGCAAAGGCTTTAGAGCAACTCTGTGAGTTGCCCCACTCTGCCTCCAGCTCCCCTGTGAGATGGGCTGTGTCCCTTGTCTGTCCTGTACAGAAACAGCTTTATGTCAGTGAACCTTTTCTATATATCTGCAAAATCTCTACTTTCTCTTGGGCTGTCCCCAGCTGCTGCTCTCATACAAAAAATCTTCTACAAAGACGTAGTTTCACTGCATGGAAAAATGCCTTCTTTCTCTGCGTCTTGTTTCTCAGCCCTGAGCTTTGCTTTAAGGGGGAAAATTTTCCTGGCTCAGCTTTATGCCCATCTCAGACTCATCTTAAAGCACCTGGTACTTTATAGCATCTCCATTTTGTTTCCTTGCGATGTCCTAGCCCAAGCACGTGTGCTGAATTCCCCAGCATCTGGCCTTCGCTCATATCTATCTGTTGGAAGCTGAATGCATCTCTGATTTGGGAAATCAATCACACTTAATTGAAGGGTGATTGTTTTCACATACGAGCCTGCCACATCACTTTCATCTTTATCACATTCCCTTTCTCCCTGGGTTTTGTGTGACAAGATACTGCAGTGCAGGAGGGAAGAGGTCGCCGACCTTGGACCTGGATATAATTGAAAAAAGGAGGGCAGCGTCTCCTTTCTTTCCTTGGGTGGATCAGTTTGCATTTCCTTCAGCTGTCGGACTGAGCACGTGCACGTGCGCTCAGAGCCATATTTAATCCAGTCTCACACACAGCCATGTTGTGATGCCATGCAGCGCCCAGCATGGCTGGTGGCTCTTGCCGGGTCATAGAGAAGGTACGTCCCCTCCATGCACCTCAGCAGGGAAGGGGGAATGATACAGGATGGGGTCTGACATGTGGCAGAGCATTTTGGGTGCCCAGTGTTTCTGGGTGACTCTGGACATCTTGAAGAGCAGCCTCAGGGAGATCAGCCTGGCTTTTTAATGAGATTATGGACAAGTCTCTTTTCTGTTCTCTCTTGTCCTTTGCCTGGTCACACTTGCACCAGGACTCAGTCTTTTTTTACTGGGCCATTACGATGCACAGCAAGGCTCTGATTTCCTTCAAGAGCTCCCATAACACAGATGGTGCGTGAGCAATTGCTCCTGGTGGCCTCTGCAAAGACTTGTGCCCAAGTCCAGTCCAATGTGGCCCCCTGTCTTGTCACCCTACTGGGATGTACCAGTCTCAAGTGTTGATAAGCTCTCAACACACAGAGATGTCTTCTCATCTGTACCAGCGAGCTGAATCGTGAGCTGTTCCCCAGACTCCAGTTTGAAGGTCTCTATAGTATTGACTTTCTCGCACTTGGAAGTGCCTCATTTATCTTACGCTCTGCATTTGTCTTTCCTGCCAGTGCAGTAGTAAGCGACTGAAGCTTGCTGCCAGCTTTTCTCCCTTAATGACATACCACATATGCAGACAAGGATCTGAATCAGAGCTCTGGAGTTGGCTTCCACTTCCTCACTGGAGAAATGTATCTTAACACAGTATACTTCCTTTGCAGTTTGTCTCAGGGCTTGGCAATGAAACAGCCCCAATACCCCCGAAGGCTGTGATCCACGGCACATCTCCAAATTTTGGACTCATCTGAAGGCTGATGGTGTCAAAAAAAGGCTCCCACTGGCTCTGATGGCTCTTGAACCAGGCAGCCCCAACTATCTCCCACTTCGGTTCTCTTCCATTGTGGTCAGATTTGTCGCTTCCAGATGTGGGGAGAGCCTTTCCCAGCAAAAACACAACAAAAAACTTCTCCCAGACAAAGTGTCTTTTCTAGAAAGCATGGAAGGAATTTAAGGTTTCTCTGGGGGTGAGACCACATGGTGCCTAGTTTTCCTTAGGTACCTCCGGTGTGGGCTTCTCTTTTGACAGGTGCTGATGACTTGCAGCCCAGGCAGACAGGGCTGAAAAGGGTAGGAGGGCTGGAGTTTGTGTGATGGAGTTGTGGGTTTCATTGATTTCTAAATAAAGCCTTCATCAAGACACACAGCCTCACTTCCCTCCCAATTTTGTAAAGCTCTTGTCAATCTCTGACACAGCTGCCAGGGCAAAAAAAAAGCTGCCGGCATCATTGTGAAGGCGTGTGCAGAAGCAGAGCAGCGAAAGGGGAGTTGGATGTCTTCCCTCTGCAGAGAGGAACCAGAGCCCAAGCCCACGACAATACTGCGATGTGCCCGCTGCCTGGATTTCCCTCTGTGCTAAGTCACCCCGCCGTGCTTATGATGCTCTGCATCCGCTCAGCCTGCTCTTGCCCAGAGGGGATTTGTGTTTGAAACTTTGCAGTGTTGATGTGGGTCACAAATGACCTTATGCAAAGTTATTTGTGGAGCTGGGTAAGGAAGTGCAAGACGTTCCCCAAGGCCAGGGGTACGTTGGCAGAGCTCTGCCCAGAGCCAGGGTTTGAATGAGGCCTCTGGGGTCCTCTCAGCATGGTAGCAGGTCACCATCCTCTCCCAGATCTTTTTTCTGAAAGCTGCCAGGAGTGATTGTATGGAGTGGCAGGACAACCTTTTGCTGCAAAATGTGCATCTTTGGTGTCTCATAGGGTGGAGCCTTCTCCATCACTGTGGAAGGTGGTGGACTTGGTCCTCCCAGGGCTAGTGGAGGATACACCAGCTCCCTGGCCAGAAACTGCTATGTTATGGAGCAGGAGGATGGAGCAATCAAGCCAAAAGCAATGATCCAAGCATTATGTGCCTCTTGCACAGAATTTTCATGAAAACATGAAAACAGATGGAACATTTGCAGGTTTTTATTAAAAAAACAAAGCCCAGAAATTTGAAGGTAATTTTGTATTTGCTATTAGTCTTTTCAGGCTTTTTTTTTCCCTCTTGGCAAGAAATAGTTGATGACATTTTCCATCACCAAAAAATTCCCCCACTGAGGGTTAAATAGAAAGTCTTCTGTGCTGAGCAGAGCTGAGAGGAAGGAGAAACCCTTCCCATTCCCTTGGATCAGGCCAAGACGGACTGGAGAACACTTGCTGAGAGTCTGTTTCTCTCTGGACAGCCCTCAGAGGGAGAAGACTCTCTCCAAAGCACTCTGAGTTGCTGCTGCATCTCAGTAAGATGGCCTTTGTGAGCGTGAGCAGCACCTGCCATTTTAGCCTGTGCTTTGGGAGCTCAGGATGGCCTGAGCAGCCCATGCCAGCTGGCAGAGGGAGCTGCTAGGGCTTTCGGGGAGGCTGGCTCCCCTCTGAGCTGAGGGAAGGTGGAAATCACAGCAGGGGTGGTGGGCTGGTGGACCACAGGGTACCTGGGGACATCTCTAGGGGAATGAGCGTCCCTGAGTTGGTTAGAGCATCTCGTCCTCAGCAAGCTCTCTGCCTGCAAGAGTCAAGAGAGCAGAGCCAGACACCTCCACCCTCATCTGTCAGCAGCAATGGAGGACCCCATGGCCTCCCTCCTCCTTCCACTGGCATTCAATTCGGACACACACTTAAAAAGGAGCTGTCGGTTAAAACAAGAGCTGTTTTTCCAGCTCTCAGAGGACCCCCCTGATGTGACCTGCAAGGTGTTGCAATCCCTCTCTGCCACTGGCCTGCCTGGTTTTTGCCACACGTGCACACACCTTCCTCCCCCTTCCACAGTGCTTATCGCAAGCGTTTTGGTAGAACTGCCCTTGTCATATAAATCTAAACATAATTCTCTCTTTCCTGTTAAGCTAAAGAAAATAAACGTGTAGGGCTGTTACTGGAAGCCAAGCTGTAGGACTGCCCTAAATTCTCTTCTTATTGAGTCTGGGCTGAAAATCACTCAATTCTGCTGAGGACACACATCTATGCTTGCACACACAGGGAGGAAAGGCGGGAGGGGGGAGGGCGAAAGAAAGAGAGAGCACAAGAGAGAGAGAGGACGCGGTGTGTATAAATATCTCCAGCTCTCTAGATAGTCGGCAGATTTATTCCGCTGCCAAGCCTGCAGAAAATTGACTTGTTTCATGGAGGCAGGCTATTGACACATTACCGCAAGGAGGGTTAGGAGAGAAAGCGGTGCGGCTGGCGCCCCTCTATTATACGATAATGTAATCAGCATTGTGGGAAATGACTGTGGGTAAAATGGCATCGCTGACATTTATATTAGAGGATATTGATGGCAGGAACTGTGACCACATCTATCGTACCTCCCGTTTGCCAGGATTGACACAGACGGCTCTTGTTGGCTGGATTTCCTCTCTCTCTCTCTCTCTCTCTCTCCTTCCTCTTAGCTCCGTTGCTCGCTGCTGTCACTGCAGATAGATAATTGAAAAATGGATCTCACCTTTCCAGCAAACAGGAGTGGTTCAGGCAATTACTGCAGAGGTTATCTACTCAATCTCGAGGCCTCGTCTCCGAGAGAGATTCAGAGGAAATTGGATTTTACATGGATGTTTTATTCTGCAAGGGCTTTAGTATAAATAGAGGCAAGGAGACACCAGCAGACTCTACGGCTGAGAATTGTATGCAGAGGGATAGAGTGGGGTTTTGACGGGGGGGCTTGGCTGTAGACGTGGTGGTAATACCATGCTGTGGCCCTCTGCAGAACTTCTGGTCTCAATTTGTTTCTTTTGAGGTTGCTGTTGGGTTTTTTTCATGTTTTAGGATTTTTTTATAAGGTGAGGGCTAAAAGATGCTACCCTCCCCCACAGCCACCCGGCTACTTTTTGCCCCTGGAACCTGAAAATAAAAGGGAGTTGTTCCCAAAGGAAATAAAGGCAAACAGATGGCAAAATGCTCTGAGGATGAGAGGGCAGAGGAGAGCGAGATGTATTAAAAGAGCTCTGGAAACTGTCCGGCTCTTAAAGGAGGGGAATTGCTCCTCGGGAGGGGACATTACTCAAAGGCCTATTCCCCATGAGCATCCTTGAAGAAGATTAGGCCTTGAAGTGCCTGGCTATATCAGAAGCAAAAATATACCCATGGTCCTGTAGGACATGCTGTAATGCCAGGCTTTGGGCTGTGCTTGGTGGGAATCCAGCCCTTGAAAGCAATTTGCAGGTGATATCCTTGCCCTCAGAAACTGCTGAGCAGGGGAGGCCAGAGAAGGACCTTGAGGGTCTTGGTGGACCTTGACAGTTTGGTTTGGCGGGAGGAGACAGCACCATCGGTTTGGAGCCCACGTGTAGATGCATGTATGTACGGTGTGCATTGCACCTGGCCTCTGCTTGGAAACCTTCGTGGGAATTCTCTTGCTGGAAATCTGGTCTTGCAAAAAACAGAGCATTACTGTTATTGTTGCAGGACTCTTAAAGCTGTGTTTCATGGATAAATAAGATATGTCAGTGTCTAGGGCTGTCAGTACAGCAACTTCACCAGCATGGAATTCACTTTTAAATGAAATTGTAAAGAGAAAAAATTGGAAAGGGTTTCTGTCAGTGGCTTAGCAAGCCTGGTGGCCGAGACAGTTCTGTCTGGAGGAGTCTGGGTCATGCAGCCCATTCCCGCTGCTGCCCAGTGAGCACAGAGGAAGGCTGTGGGGTAGCCCCACAGAAAGGCTCAGCAGACGTTCCAGATCATTGACCACTTTCCCAAGAAAGGCAGTCTAAAAGTAGGATCTGCCAGGAAGGGTTTGAACAAAGCTGATTTCCCACTTGGGAAATTCACCCATCTTTTCATAGGTAATATTTAACATGGGGGGAGCTTGCACATGTGGGTAAATACTCATGCATGTGGGTAAGAGCAAAGCGCCCTTGTGCCATCTAATTGGTTTTACTCCCAGCCAGCACGGGATGTGTAGGGACACAGCTTTGCACTAACAGCTCTTAAACTGTTATCCCAGATAGAAGCAGTGGGGCTGATTTTGCAGGAGAAATTCAACACAGCATCAGACAGTCTCATCAGCCCCTCCGCTGTCCCCAGCAGAGACTCGTGCCCAGCCCGTAGGTCTCCACACTCTGCCATGCACCGCAGTCCTGCTGTCCATCACTAGCTTTTTCGCACTCTCCTCTGCCTGTCCCCTGATGTCAGTGCTAGAGGTGCTCATCTCTCTTGCTGATCAAATCATTCCTGACGTGCACAGCGGCAGCCACTTCCTTGGTGAAAGTCTGTCTCCAGGGTCCTAGGTGAGGTCCTGCTCCCTTGTCCCCAGGCAGCGAGAAGACAGAGATGGGGGAGGGTGGCAAGGAGGGCTAGGACAGGCTCCCCCACACCTCACACCTCTTCTCCCCATGATATTGAAAGCCAGAGGGCCCCCCCAGCTGATTGCCTATTCTGGTGGTGAATGCACGGCTGGAGATGAAGCCACATGGCTTTGAATGAGCAGTAAAGCCCACATTTTCAAGCGAAAGAGGAGATGAGCTGATGGAGCTCAAACCTAAGGCAGGGGTGGTTGTTAACGTTCCTGGAGATCCCTGAATCTGGGAGGGATGTTTCTGGGTAACCAAAGACAGGTGATGTGCCTGAACTTTAGCTGAAATCTCCCAGCACCAGTCTGGCAAGCTGGCAGGGGGAGACCAGGCCAAGGCAAGTAAGGCTTTGTGTTTGCCCTCCTTCTGCATCAGCCCTGGGCTTCTACTGGTGGCCATGAGAAAAAGCCTGGCCTCCTGCATTGGGACCCCAAAGCACAGTCATCCAGGTTCAGTAGAAAGAGGTAGCCAAGCTCTCTGAAAATGTCTCAATTTAAAAAAATTATAAAAAAACATGCACAGGATCACGCCTGCAGAGTTAAAATTTTCATCTTGGTTTTGCATATCTTTTTCATGCAAAGGAAATACTGAGTTCCTATGATATGACCAAACCCCACATTCCCTGAAAAATGACAAAAATCTGCTTTTTGAGCTGCAAATGATAGACTGAAAGAGGGTGAGGAGTCCTGGCATGAGGAAGAACTATTTTAAAAAAACATCAGCAAAAAATTTTCAAATCACAATGAAATAACACATTGGCTTCATTTCCTTCTGAAATTTTTCATTTAAAGAAAAAGGCAATGAAACGCTGCTGAAATGACATTTTTGACAAAGTGCCATTTTTCAGCATGACCTCTTGGACCCACTCACACCAGTGCTGCTAACTAGTTCTGCGTTCATCAAAGCCTGCAGGAGCGGAGGGCAGCCCACCGTGTGCTGATGAGCTGAAACATTTTGGCTTTTTATCTGCCAGCGCCTAGTGGATCTAAGTTCCAGAGCAGCTTCCACTGGAGATGTTCATTCTGGGCTAGTGGTTTCTTTGACTTCCACAAGGCCACAGAAGAAAAGGTGGTGGCTTAAAGAGGCTTCATAGTCATCAAGAACTTGCTCTTCTGGAGGTGATTTACTCCTGGTGACTGCTTGCTCCTGACAGGCTTGTACCAGCTCTGTAGGGGGAACACGGTTTTCAAAAGCCAGGGAGCTTTCTGTCTCCAAGCTGCTGGTCTCAGTGGACAACCCCAAGTTAGCACATGAAGAAATGCCTCCTGGAGGGTGCCAGGGTGGGAGTTAGGGTGTGCTGAGTAACACAGAAGAGACAGAAAGTCTCCTGCCTTCTCTGCTTTCTGATTCAGGAGCAGATGGGTGCCCAGGGTGAGGCGAGAGATCGTGCTGCTGCCACAGTCAAAGTTCTTTGTGATGGACCACAGTAGGTTCTGAACACCACAAAAAGTTCCCTAATACATCTAAAAGCCTAGCCATTGAGCTGAGTGTCCTGGTACATTGTCTTTTGTATAACCCCTGTAATTGCCCTGAATATGGTATTTGCTTTCATTGCTTGGCCTAGATTGCTGTGGACTGTTATTGCATACTCATAAATAGCTGCTGGTGTTCCACCTTGGAGGAGAGACTGCACTCCACAAAGGCAGTGAGGAGGCTTTGCCGCTGTCTAAATAAGCTTTCCTGAAGTGGGATGGATGCCATGAGACTTAATCTTCTTTAAAAGCTTTGAGCTCCTTGGATGGAGGAGTACAATATTATTTTATTAGCATTACCACAATTGTTAGCAGTATTACTAATATCAATCTTATTATAGTAATAATATCTGGCCAGGATCAAAAATGATGAAGCTTGATTAGCTGGCCGAAGTGCTGGGTCTCAGGCCACATGCCAAAGGTTTCCCCAGTGGGCACATAGAGATAGTCCATCAATGATCCCAGCCCCACTGTAGGAGAGGAAATAAGCCCTAGAGATCCTGTACAATGCAAGACACAAGAATGTTGCTCTTTCAGAGTTAGTTTTCCCCGGTATTATCCTACTGTGGTGAGATCTCCACCCTGGCTCAGGGTCTGCCCTGTCTCTTCATCCCCAGAGCGTAAAGAACTGCTTCCAAATTGCTCCCAGCTAAACGTGCTCACAGAGCGAGCACTGGTGAGCTTGGGTGCTCATGGACAAGGAATGGCTGAGTACTCCCATCAGCAGCCGTCCCCAGCACCGATCACTGGGGCCCATATGAGGCACAGAGCTGCTGCACCCTGGGCACCCAGGGGGACGCGAGGGAGAGATCAGGGCTTGGGATGTTCTCTGAGCAAATGGGTGGATAAATGTTAACCCCTCCCTGCTCCCTCCTATATTTGCAGATGCATTTGCTCAGCCGCAGAGTGAACCACATCCACCTGCAGCCCTGATCTGGAGACATTAAAATGGTCCTTTGCTTTGCTCAGTTCGTGTTTAACCTCTCCCCGTGTCCTTGTCCTGGCCGTGCCACCTCCACTCCCAACCAGAGCATCTTTCCAGTTTTGCTTCCTTTCCCACCTCTCCTGGTATCCATTACATCCACCCTGGGGGTGGGAGGAAGGTGGGAATGATTCGTGGCATTGATCAATAACTCTTTCCTGCCCAGCCAGGAACCCAACCCGCCCAACTTTATTGCTGCAACCAGATCCCAGCTCGAGGGATGTTACGACAACCCGCCTGGGCCGCGGGGGCCAGAAGAACAAATACCTCCCTAACAGGCATGACTTCAGCCTGCACATGTCCCGCTCCCCGGATGGCTCCTCTGACAGAAGAAGCCCCCGCGAGGATTTACATGTCCCAACTACTTCCTGAAATCACCACTCCTG
Source organism: Larus michahellis (assembly GCF_964199755.1). Lineage (NCBI taxonomy): Eukaryota > Metazoa > Chordata > Aves > Charadriiformes > Laridae > Larus > Larus michahellis. Next base: position 58,586,257 of record NC_133901.1, on the reverse strand, counting down.
CTCGTTATCTCACCCTCCCATCACCTGCACCAGTATCGGATCCTCTTTGAAGGGAAAGGAGAACCCTGAGAAGGAAGAGGAGGAGGTACACAAGTCCCAGCAATCTGGACGTGGGCCTGGGGGATGGCGACAGACCCCAGCAATGAAATATCTGAGCACTCTGGCCAAGCCTTTTTACTACCTGCAATGGAAAATGAATGCCAGCTGCAAATCAGGGATTTCAACAGCCTCTCTGAAGGCACGTCAAGCATTTTATGGCTGGAAATACATTGAGGGTTTATTATGGGCTACCCACTGATCTTTCCTGCAAGTGTGCAGTAGCTGGACCCTGTTCCCACCCTGCCTTTGGATGGGGAGGGGTCCCCACAAATTGATCAGTTTTTGGATGGTAAATTGATTGGTTCCATCTGCTGCTTCTCTGCTTTCCAGCTCCTGAGCAAGGATTTAACCTCATGTCGAGACAGGCTGGAAGCTGATTCGGAGGGCAGCCCAGGCCTGCAGTGGGATGCAGGATACTTTTTAGACCTGTCAAATGTCACACACAGCAACACTCACCCCATGGCTTCCTCCACAGCAGGACTGGGCTTCCCCCTTCCCAGCACTTTGCCCCAACTTCCCCATTCTCCAGCACCCAACATGTGCGAACCCCACACCTTCACGAGAGGAGCACCCCCATCATCCTGTCCCATGCTGGGGTCTTGGGAAAGCAGGTACAGTAATGGGAGCCACACCTCCTGGAGGTGGGAAGCTGCTGCAACCAGGATATAGCAACATGGCTTTGCAAACCAGCATGCAAGCTGTCCAGGAGCCTGGGCACACTGGCCGTTGGAGCAAACATCTCTCGGTTTAACTGCTAGATGTGCTACAGCCATGTCTTCATTACACTGCATCCTCTCTCAGATTAACTAGGGCTTAACTTTGCATCAGGGCAGCCAAAACAGGGAGGACCAGCTACACTGAGCAGTGCAAAGAAAGGCAGCAAGGGGATAATGGTCTTTCTGGGCTTGAGCTCTTTCTCTCAAAGAAGGTGTTACTTTGGGTCTCTCCTCTTCCCAAGCACTTACCTTCCTAAAGGCTGTCAGAACTTCACATCTTTGAGGGCTCTTCCCTTCTGTCAAAATTACTTGAACCTGTCCCACAGTTTCAGAATTCATTGAGGGAGACAGGCAGGCAGAGATGCAAACAGGGGGACTAAATCTTCCTTCCATAGGAGACCCCGCACTAAACCCCAAAACTGCAGCCCTTTGGGCAGCACCCATAAATCACAGACACCAGAGCTGGGGGCAAAGGCACTGGGCTTGGAGGAATGAGATGTATTGCTAGCCAGTGGGACAGACCTGCTACCAAAACCTCTGGCAGGTGGCTACAGCTCTCTATACGTACTGTATATATAAGACCATATACCCCGCTGTTCCCAGCAAGGCTTTTTGAAGGAATTCTCTCTGTGTGCTTGCCAAAATTGTAACGTAGGCCTCTTACCATGCAACAAAATAAAAGACTCCCTTAGAAAAGCAGATGCAGTTGATGCTCTTGCTGTTGATCTACCGTCCTTGCTGCACCTCACTCCTGCTTGCCCCACCATAATGTGGTAGGGTTGTGGATGCCATGGCATGCTAGCCTGGGTGCTAAGAGGCTTGCTGGGCAATCACACCCAATCCAACCCTGCTCTTTAACGCACCCAGCTGGATATTGCCAGTCTTCACTCTTTGCTCAGCTGCCAACCATGTCATTAGCATCGGTAGCTCCCTGCCCATCCTCCTGTCCACCCTCCTGGTGGGTCTCCATGCTTTGCTCTCATCTCAGGTTGCTTAAAGGATCTTTTTTGTCCCCGCTTGAGAAACAGATCCATGTACCATGCACACCTCAACCATCCAGGTCCTTCTGTTCAGCCGCTTGTTTAATGGCTCCTTTTGATTTCTATTGATTTGTCTCTGCTCTTCCCGTTGCACTCACTTCATATTTTCAAGCTTTCTCTGCCAAAAAAAAAAAAAAAAAAGCCACAGAAATTTCCCTGCAGTGTCCTGGTGCTAAGAATTCGGGACTTGAAGACATGAAGAAAGTCATCACCGCTGGTGATAAATCAGGAGAGCTCAGGATGTACATGGGGCAAGAGGAAGAACGAAAGAAGGAAAGGGGAAGAGGAACAGGAGTAAACCTGAGGAGCTGCAGGGAGGGACAAGGCTACCATGTCACCTCCTGAGGGAACACGGGTGTGAGGTCTGATTTGGAAGAACCATACTCCAAATGTAGCCTAGGGGTAACGGGGCTGTAAATCAGTTCCAGCTCAGTGCTATGGTAGATGTCTTGGCCTGTGCCATGGCTGCCATCTTGGCCTGTACCACAGCCACCGTCTTGGCCTGTGCCATGGCAGCCATCTTGGCTGACCCACCCCAACTGGCCGCTGAGTCTACGAGCACATCCCCCTGCCATTTCATATCTGTATTTACTGTAGGAGTGGTGAGTCCTTCATTAAACTCATGCTGTCCACGGCCTTGGCTCCAAGGAAGGGCAGTAGCACCCCAGGGCACCTTGGCTCTGGGCGTTGCTTGCTCTGCAGCCATTCTCCCTGGGGGTCGGCCTTACCGTGAGGAGCAGCATCGCGGTGTCCAGCCGGGGGTCCCGGTGTGGATGCCCGTCCCCTCATATACTCCTGCTACCATCTGCTGGAAGGAATCAGCCTGCGCGCTTGCCCGCCGCACAGAAACCCTGTTGGGAGCCATAATGAGGACGGCACAAGGAGGAGGACGGCACTGGGGTGAACCTGCCCGTTCGCTGCCTTCCCCCTCTGCGTTTGGAGGGACCAGGACACATGAGTCTCTCTCCTAGCGTGTGGCCTCCTCCGTGTTGTTTAACGGCTGTGATTCCTGAGGGCTTCCTTGGCTCCGACACCACCCTGCTCCACAGTCTTGCCTAAGGTATTGATTTTTGCCTCTACCTCAGTTTTTGTGCCGTTACTTAAAACGCCAGCCGCTGGTGTTGCTCAGGCCCCTCCATTTGAGTTACTGTGACTGTAAACATTGTCCCTTTCTAGACAGGTGCCATTAGCTTCACCATGGTCCCATCCCCGCTCCTCCCCACCCTTCCCAAAACACTGTCCATCAAGCAGCGCTCCCCTACCACAGAAACACAGCCATGCCTTGCATAGGGCACGCGGGCAGCTTGTCTCTGACCGTCTGGGGGGAAAAAACAGTGCCGAAAGCTAAAATAGCAGCTCAAGACGCTCTCCTGTGCAAGCTGGGCCGGGGACCAAAGACAGTCGGTACCAGGCTGGAAGCTTGTATATTTTTGTTATGGGTTGTTGAACAAACCACACAGTTTTACCCTACAGGGTATAATAAATGAGCAATGAAAAAGCAGAGAAGTGAAAAGGAAAAGTATTTGCCTGCAAAAATATGCCACAAAGTAAATGAGTCAGAAGGACGTGGACTGCACTGTGCTGGGCCTGCTCTGTCTAAAAGCAATGCTTTTATAAGGTAGGGAAAGTGATTTAAGAGATTGCAGGTAAACATGGTCTCCCATGTACTGTTCTGGGGAAAAGTGGCAGAATAAATATGCAAATCCTTCTTATGTGACAGCCAGGATGGTAGAAATGATTATGAAATAGACCTGGAGAAGTCTGATTAATAATTTATCCTCAAATGGAAGTTAATTCTTGGCTGAGCAGCAAGGATAATAAGGCTGAGGAATCAATAAGAGCATTTACAACTCTGTAAAATGCGTTTACAAGTGCAAAAAGATGGGTTGCTTTGTGGTCATGCCTTGCATGGGCTAGGAGAGAGGGAAGGGAGAGCACACAACAGTGACTGCGCAGCATCGGCTCCGCAGACAAGTCTGGAGAGGCAGCTGGGCATCAGCAGACACCAGTGGAGCCGAGCATCATCTCTGGATCGGTGCTGCAACCTGAATGATCCTCTGCAGCTAGCACTTGCCCTCACAGCCCGTGGAGGACACATTAGTTAAACCCACTCACTTATGAAGGTTTCTATAATGAATGCAGTGTTGACAGGGCAGTTCAGTGGTACCTTCAGCCAGAGTGTGACTGCCCTCAGGGACACAGAGTGGAAGTGACTGCCTGGGACACCATGCTCTTGGGTGGCCCATGCATATCTGGCCTAGGCAATCTACCTCTTCACTGTCCCTGCACCACAGCACACATGGGTAGGGAACTCACCTTGCTCTCACAGAGAAAGAAGCAACCATCAGCGGCCTCCTTTAGTGTAAACTCTTAAAAATGTGTGCCTCAGATTTCAAATAATGTCCTCAGTGAGATCCGTTGGGCAGCTGGATGTTCATTGCTTGTCCATTTCATCTTCCCTGGGCAGCTGAGGAATGGCTGCTTGAACGGCAGCACTGCTCTGGGAGGCAGCAAAGTATCTTCATGTATCCTGGCTCAGAGCTGGGAGCAGATACCTCTGCCTTGATGCAGCTGAGAAGGATGGGGTCCCTCAGCTTGGCCCCAGATACCATGACCCTGGAAGGGATATGAGCTCATGACGTGTAATTGTCACCAATGGCTTTGAGCCTGCGGTCCTTGGATTACCAACAAGCCCCTGAAAAGTGAGAAAGAAAAGCCAGTGGGGCCTCAAATGACTAAAATCCACATTGCCACTGGCAAGTTTTCCTTCGTCATTTCCTCTGTAAATAGAGCAGTGACATTTTGAGGGAGCAGAGGGAGGTGAGAAGGCAGTTCCCACTGGGGATGTGCCTGATACTGAGACCCTCCCTGCCTTCAGCAGAGAGTACAGATAACAGATTTGCACAGATTTCCTCTTAGTGCTGTTCATCCCCTCAGGGCCTTTGGCAGAGTGTCTCCAGCCCCCGGATGGCACGGTCTGTCCTAGCCGAATGGTTCAACTGAGGGAACATGGAGGGAGAAATGTGAGGCTAGAGGGACCCTGATAGATAGTCTTGTAAGACAGCTTTCCCCAAACCCTCCCAACAGATGGGTGTCCAACCTGCTTGTAAATACTGCCAGTGAAAGAGCTCCATCCCTTCCGGACAGCTTGTTCCAGGGTTTGTGTGTGATCAGAGTTGAAGGAGTTTCCTAACATCGCACCTAAATCATCTCTCCTGCAAATGGAGCCTCGTTCTCCTTGTCTTGTCCCCATGCTGAATATGGAGAGCAATCCATCCATGTCCTCGTATAAAAACTTTATATACTGAAACATTTTTTACTTGCTGCCTTCTGGCTCTTTCTTTTTTGAACAAAATAAATCCAGTTCCTTCAATTTTCCGTCCAAGGTCAGATTTTCTAAAGCTTTTATCTCTGTTACAGTCTGATGCCAAGAACCGTGCAAAGGCCTCTGGATGTCCCACCTGCTGTGAGCGAAGTGAAATAGTCAGGTCCAGAGTGCAGTCCTGGTCTTCCCCCTCAAAGGGCATCTATCAGGACTTCACGAGAAACAGAGAAGGGCTACAAGGGTGGTCAGAGGACTGACACTACCAAGCATGAGCTGAGACCCTTCAGCTGGTGAAAGACTAGAGGCAGGCTAGGTGATGGAGGTGAATCTTATTGAACAGGTAAATAAGGAATGACTGCTCACTGTTTCTTTCAATAAAAAAGCAGGGCTGCCAAGTGAAAGCAGCAGGAGAACAAATGGAAAGAGAAATTCTTTGCGCTGCTTATAGCTAACCTGAGAGACTCCTTGCCTTGGCATATGTGGATGCTAGCTGTTTAAAGGGGTTCAAAAGGAACTCCAGAAAATGCATTGGAAAAGGTCCGCAAGAACTGCTGTTAAATACAAAGCCTCGATGTTTGTCTGAGGAAGTCCCCCACCAAAGATCGCCGAAGACTGGGAAACTATTCTGGAGAAACATCATAGGACATCGATCCACTTCTTACACATTAGGCATTCTCTCAGACGTGGTGCAGGGCTATGTGGATTTTAGATCTAACCTGATCAGGCCTCCACCTCTTCTAGCTCACATTATGCCTCTGTTGAGCATGCCAGAACACTGTTTACTTTGGTGAACAACAGGCCTGCTAAAAAATGGGTTCAGCATTAGCTGTCAGAAAGGCACTTAGACTGAGTCAGTCATCTAGGCTGACTAAGTCATCTGACCAAACTTGGTCCCATTTAGGGGTTTGTTCTCTAGCATAATAAACTGTGATCTTAAAAACATTGCTTTGCTCAGTTAAAAAAGCATGCTGGGCTCATATGGGACAGTGAGGTGGGGGGAAGGTGGCCTGCCTTGCAGCCTTGTGTGGCCACAGCTTTGTTCATGTCTCTACCCCAGGACTTAAGGCAATTTACAGTAAGATTTCACACATCCCATCTCAGCCAGGTGTGAGATCAACTTGCTGTCTGGAGCAAAGGTCAAGCGTCCTGGAAAGGTGAGGTCCAAAGCAAAGCAGTGTCTTGGCCCATCTGAATCGGGCTGAAGCTCTTGGCAGCCATGGCTTTTGTGTCTGTAATTTAAGCCTGAACAGACACAAAGAGCCTAGCTTTGTGAGGGAACTCTCATCCTTTCTCACTGCTACTAAGTCTGGGGTCTGGAGTACAGCAGGAGACCCATCCTGGTATTACAGTCCTCCTGGCATGGATTGGAAGATGCCTGCTGCAGATGGAGGACACGCAAGGCTATAGAGGGCCCTGGTTTGTGAACGGTTTACTTCTACAGCAGCTCCAGGGAACAGTGCAGACTGACTCACCACACAGCTCAGCTGGTGTGAGCAGCAGCTTGTGGGGCTCAGAGCCGGACAGCTGAGAAGAACATGAGTTATTTTCTCTGCCTTCCAGCCCTGCACGTGGCTGGTGGTCTCTCTGGTTCCTTCCTCAGTAGAAATCATGGACAACTTTGTCCAGTGCTGAGCCAGGGCACAGGCTGTCTCCATGTCACCCAGATACCCACGTCTCTACTGACAGGGTGCTCAAAAACATTGAGGGTGACGTTTCCTGCAGGAAAAAGTGTGTAGCTGCTCTTACGGAGGCTGATGGCATTGGTAGAGAGGAGAGGGCCATTCCTTAGATTGAACAAGGCCCCAACACATGGACTGAGAGGAAGGGTGAGCACAGACGTGAGCACAGACGTGGGTTTCCAACAGTTTATTTATTTTTACAATCCTCCCTTTTCCCACCTCCCCCTCCAAGGCGTCTTGGAAGCCAAGACTGACACCTGCCAGGATGTGAGTTGTCTAGACAAAATCAGAATGATCCTCTCCAAAGCTGGAGCAGAGGGGAACCGGCTTCAGCCCCTGCAGAGATCAAAGGGCCAGCTGGGTCTGGGGCTGGAGAGCTGGGCGATTCCCAGGTGCGGGGGACCAGCGAGGTGTCAGTCACGTCCCCCTGCACATGCTCCTGCAGTCGCTCAGCATATGACTTTGGGGCAGCTGGTGGTAGCTAAACCTTGGCCTGCACACCCCCTTCCTTGAGAAGCATGACGGAAGGGATTAAGTGGCTTGTAAGGTGACACGGGGTTGATCAGTTCTCAGTGGCGTGGTGGGAGGGGAAATGCTGAAGTGGCTTTCCATCTCTGGCCTTGGTCTCCTGTCCAGTCACTACCCAAACCCAGAAGCCTGTCCTTGCTGGATCTGGAGGAACACCAGCTCCTATACCTGCCACCTGCCTTTCAAGCCTTACCTCTATGTACTTTTCCCTCAAGGAGAGCAAAATTTGTCCCTCCAACCTCTTTTCTGTGTCCCAAGCAGTGATGCTCCCAGTGGGGTGCCTCCAGGAGCTGGAGGTGCAGAGGATGTATGGGGGCAAGTAAGATGCCGTTCAAGTACAGATGTGTCCATTTGATGGGAGAGGACTGAAGTCCCTCTGCAAATCTCCACCTCCTTCTTGTCCTTGCAGCCCTGTGGTAAGGCTTCAGCATTGCTCAGAAGAAGAGGAATGATCTGCAGCACAAAACTGCTGCTGCTTTCATTCCCCCTGTGCCTGCCCCACTGTAGGGACCATGAGCCAGACTTATCCCATCCAGTTCAGCTCACCCAAGCAGAATAACTGTTGCACACCCAGCACAGGGGATAGAGCTTCCCAGGGGCTTGAAGATAGCCCTTGCCTGGCCATTAGGGAGGGAAATCTCTGAATGCAGCCCTATTCTGAAGGTGTCAGCACCACTAATTTTGATCACCTCTTCCTTACATTTGGTCAGTTCTACTACAGCCTTTTTTTCCCCCACACGCCACACAGAAACATGGTGGGACCTTACCACCATCTGGGGACACCAAAGAAAGAGCTGTGCCACATGGAGACCTTTTTCTGCAGCACAAGTGGCTCCAGCATCTCCTTGCAATAGGACCTGCACTGGACCATCTTCTGGTCCGGTGCAGGTCCTGCACAATCCATCTCCTGCACTGGACCAACATTTTACTCCCCCACTGCTGCTGGCAGACATAGGATGGCAGCACATGGGTCTTGCTGGCAGGGCCCTGACAGCCATAGGGAGCAGGATTAGCAGCTCCTGTGGTATCCCTTTATTTCCATATCCTCTGCCAGCCCTGTTATTCCTCTGCAGCCTTCCCACCCTCCAGCGACACCCAGACTTTCCGTAACACATATTCCTCTCATAGGGAGGCACCAGAGGGCAGGGAATAAACTCATGATCTTAGTTCATGTGACTGGTAAAGGCTGAGGCTAGCCAGACTTTTTCCTTCTAATCAGTTCACATCCCTGCAGCACCTATGGACCCCACTGAGGTCAGGCACTCTGCATCTACTGTGTGAATATTCACTAGACCTGCAGAGTTTTACAGGCAGAAGAAACACTTCTGATTGCCCAGTCTTCTCTGCTGGCTTAGGTGCAGCTGCTGAGCTTTCCCCTTCCCAGGGCAGAAGACAGTACACGTCAAGATGCAGGTGTTGTCAGGTCAGGTGGTGGAGCAAGGAGCAAGGGATGAGGCTGCTGCTGGCATGGAGACCATCTCCTGTGGTCCCCAGGAGCTTTGTTTGCTGCTGTATCCCCCCTAGTCTCCCTCCTGATCCAGGATGTTGTGCGCCAGGCATGGGTGCATCAGTAGTAGGGGTCAAGAAGCGGGGTAGATGCTTGGTGCTGTGAACAAGTGATATCCAGCCTGGCTGAAGGGCAGGAGACAAGGCTGTGTACTTCATCCTTGAGGCTTGACAGCTTGGTGCTCCCCTCTGACAGAGGTTTCCCTTCATTGCGAGAACCCATTGGTGAAGTCTTAAACCAAAAAGGGTGAAAAGACTTATGACTGGCATCGGTAGTGGAAAAAAAGCATCTTTAAGTGGCATCTCTAGTAGAAAATCTGGCATCTCTAGTGGAAAAAATCCAGGCCAGTTCGTCTGGAGAATAAAGCTCAGAGACTGCTGCTCTGTCTAAATATATATATATCTATCTCCATGAAGGTCCCACAGGGGTCGCATCGCTGTCCTGACAGAGGTGATGGAGGAGCAGGAGGGAGCGCATGCAATACAGACCTGGCAACATTAGAGGGAGCTTTGGGAAGGGGTCTGGGAAGAGTCGGAAACAATAACTAGATGTAAATTACATTTTGTGAGTTTGTTTAAATAAGGGATCCAGTTTAATCCCATCAACTGTTTGCTTAGTGTACAGCTGAAAATTAGCATCAACAATTTTATGCACACTAATAAATTTAAGCCATTACTCTCTCCATCTGCAGCTTCATTCATATAGTTTAAGAATCAAAGCGATTTCCCTGTAAGTTTCTAAGGCTCAGTAATTTACTCCAAAGAATGTGAATAGAAAGTGCCTGGAGGCCCAGAGACATGGTTTTATAAGCCCTCCCTCTCCTTCCTCCTCTTCTCACCCATCTCAAACGAAGGTGACGCGAGGTGCCTGGCCTGGGGAGCGAGCGTGGATACCAGGCTGTGGTCCCGGACTGCTAGCTGGTGTTATCCTGTGGCTGGACACGGCACACGTCAGCTAGAGGAAGGGAGCTGTGCACACTGGGACGCTTGGCGTGGGTACAGCACCATGCTCTGGGCTGGCTGTGAGGAAATCAATCATCTTTTATTGTTCTTTGCTCCTCTGGTCAGGGTGGAACATTCCTCCTAAAGAGAAACTTGTTATCCTCCCCGGCAGCGTCCCTGCCGAATTCCTGGCATCGGCAGCTATAAATAACCGCCCCGTACATGTGAACAGCATGTGGGCAAGGCTCCCAGGGACTGCAGGCAGCACGAGGTCCACGCTGCACGCACATCAGGCCCTGCTGTCAAACCTCTGGGAGAGCTTTCCAGCCGGCTGGGGAGGTTGTTTCCCCATTCTTAGCTTAGAAGCCAAGGCAAAAGAGGCAAAAGGCTGCAAAAAAAACAGCTGGCAGGGTGTTCTCACTCCAGAGTTTTAGGTTCGGGCTGTCCAGCTGGGGCAGGGCAAAGCTGGAATAAAGATCTATATCTTAATGAGTTTTACAATCTGAGGCCTTGAAACATGGTTGGAATTAAGATCAGAAAGTCTTGCGCTTTTTTTGAGAATTTTTTTGAGAAATGTCCCATCCCAAGTCAGGATAAAACCCACCAAAAGTCACAGCAAGCCCCTTCCCATCCCCGGAGCTGTGCGGTCAGAAACCTGGATGAATATTTTTGTATGTGCCACTTTGAACCACTGGGTTTCAGTTTTCAACCTTTCACCAAACTATTTTACAATTTGAAAGAAAAAGCTCATTTTAAGCAGAAAACAACTACTTTTTCGTTGTAGAGCATGTAAATAGTTTCAAAATGTTTATACATTTTTATAAAATAGGAAATGTGTCTAAACCAGCCCATTGGATAGTTTAACTTCAGCAAATCAAGAGATAAAATTAATAAAATACGATTCTGCTTAGGCAAGGTGCCTCTGTTTTACAGTGGAGGAATTGGTGGATTAGGCAAAAGGTCTGTGGCAGAGCAAGGGGGTGTTTAGAGGAAACTAGGGGGTGGCAGGCTAAAGTGCAATCCATGCTGCATAAAAATATTGCAAGAAACAGCTTTCTAGGAGAAAATCCATGCTTATAAATGAAAAACATTTGGTTACATAAGAGCTGAAGCTCTGGGATTTGGACTGGCATTGGGACTACCATTTTTACATGCTTATATAGCATCAAGCACAATAAAGAGCTGTCCAGAGCTCTGCAAAGTGCAGAAGTTTGCAAAATCCAGAGAGGAGAAGGAAGGCTGAGAGTTCCAGATGTGCAGCACTTAATTAGAAATGTCCATCTTGTTCCCCCTCTCTTTTCACTGATTTAAAAACTATCTGCAAAGCAAAGTCCTCAAGGAACACTCATTTCAGATCAGATTAATTAATTCCATTTTAATGTCAAGGATTAAAACCATCATACTTTTTAAATGCTAAAACAAAAAAGTCATGTCTAAACACCAAGCATAGTAATTTTTGAAAACGAAGAAGTGAAGTCATTAAACACCGACCAAACTTTTCCTCTGGATTTTCTCAAACTGAAATCCTGCTAAAAGGCAAATCTTTTCCATGTTGGAAAAATGGTCCATTCTGATTGCATGTTGTCCAGCAGAAATATTTTTAGCCATCTTGCTCTAGAGCTGATTTTTTGGGCCCTTCTGAGCTATGTCACGGGGGAGGATGGAAGCTGGTGGTGTGTTTTGTACGAACAGATCTCATTGGAGATACCCTGGCACACTGACCTCTCATAAGCAAAAGCATCAAGTTGCTGCATTGCCACTGAGGTTGAGAGAAGCTGGATTGCTCCCAGAGGCCATGGGCATCACAAGCCAGGTGAATATGGGTGAAAATGAGGTCCTTCAGGTAGGGCAGAGTGGCAATGTTTTTGATAGGTTTCAAAATAGGTAATAAACACTGTGCTTTCTACTGGGCAGAAAAAGAGATGGGCAGGGATGAGAGGAAATCAGAAATCCAAATGGGAAATGAGATGCAAACACTGCACAAAAGCCAGTGAGAGAAAAGCAATGTTGGTCAGGGTGTGTGTCCATATGGAAGTGTCCATGTGAAAAAGAAAAGGTGATGAATGTCCCTATGGGATGATGGTGGAACAGGCTGCATGACTTCTAAAACTGACAGACTATCACTGTCTGAAGACAAGAGTCCAGAAATGGATATGATGAACAGGAGAGAGGACCTTGACCAGACCAACATCTCTGCCCAAGAGAGCCAATACCCAGGCCCAAGAGCACCCAGAGAGGATGGTGCTGTGACTGGGGGGTCTGGAGAGCGTGGCAAGAGGGCTGGCAGGGGCTGAGGTCTTTCCGTATCATGGGTGCAAAAGATGAGTGCTAGAGAAGGAGAACCACCAACAGCTGGTGGATAACTTTGGACCCAGATTAAGCAACTGTTTTGGGATCCAGATGTGATTTACCAATTGACTCTACAGAGATGGACCTAACCTCCACTCACAGTGTCTTTATTACCCATACCAAGTTTGTCTTCAGTTGGCCAGACCGTGACCCCACTGCAGCTAAACTCAAGGTTACTCCCCTGAAGATGACAGCCCAGGTCAGTAGTGCAGCCAGCAGGCTTTTGGGCAGGTTATACTAGCTGTGGATCCAACCATCCAGAGTTGGGGCACCTTTGCAGACCCAAAAAGGATTGATCCATACTACAGATTAGACCTTGGTGGTTGGATCGCTGTCCCACCTTCCTCACCACCACCTTCACACGCAGCCTGTGGCTAATCCTACAAACATATTTCTTTCTCCAGGCAATAAATTGCAGGCACTGGGGAGCAAAGCGAGTGTCGGGGTGATGCAAACCCCTCCATCAAAGTCTAAGTTTGATGCATCCTCTGTTTTTCCAGAACCTCATTTTGCCTTCCTGTGTACCAGTTAATAGAGTTGTTACCCTGTTAGTTTAAAGGGCTGCTCGAATCCTATTAGAATATTAAATTATCTGGTATTGTGCTGCTGGCAAGAGCCAGCACAGAGGGCTGTATGTTAGCTTGACAGATAAGCTGTCATTCTCTTAAGTTAGCTACATTTAAAAGCCAATGTCTTTGTTAGATCAGAGGGGAACAGCGGGGTGAAGCAACAGGGGAGGGGACGTTCCTCCTCACCTACCAACATTGTTGCATTCCATCAGGTGGCATGGACCAGCAGCTCCAGTCTTCCTGCAGATGGGTTTGGGAATACATCCTCCTCCAGCCTCATCTTCAGATGGTGCTTTTCTTGCCTGCTGCCGTGGGGGAGATGGAAGCCCCACCACTCTGCCTTTCTCCTAGATCAGGATGTTGCCTGGGTCTCTTCAAAAAGACGAGGTGAGGAGCAGGGAAAGTATGAAAGGGAAACACCACAAGAAGCCCCTCCACAAAGCTAGAGAAGGGACTCTCCTCACACCTGCTGGGTGGACAGACACTAGCTTGTCCAGATGTACCCTATTTCTCTACTAAGCTTCTCCAGGAGCAAGCAATGCTTTAGGCTGTCCTTAGAGAAGACTCTAGAAGTGACTGTCTTGCTTAGGGTGACTCCTGAACATGCATCTCTGTCCTGGGGGGGACAGATGAGGCACAGCATCTAGTCCCACTCCTAGCAAGGCCAAGTCAGCCATCAAGGCATGGGGGCCGAGTTGGTATGAATCTGGCCCAGATGTGCTCCCACCTGGCTGCAGAAGCAGAGCAGCTGCACTGCCTCAGTGCGGGATGTCCTTATCACTTCTGGAGAGAGGAGGCTGAATGAGCTCGGCTTGTTTAGCCCAGCACGACACCCGCTGAGAGGGGATCTGATTGCTGTCCATAAATACGTCAACAGGACTAATAGCAGGGAAGAGCCGCTGAAGCTAAAAGAGGACACTGGCACTAGAGCAAACAGGGCTAAAGCAGAAGGAAAGAAATGTAGGCTGGAAATTAGCGGCAGATTTGTAACCATCAGAGCAAAGAGAGGCTGGAATAGGCATCGCACAGGGCCAGAATGGGCCAAAGTGGGGCTTGTGTCAGACAGAGCCCGCTCAGTCCATGAAGGGGCTGCTGTGCTGGATGCGTTCAAAGCAACAGTCCCCAGCCCCAGTAAAGTTTTCTATGCAAGTCAGGCATTGCTGGTGTGAGGTACCTCTCCTTGTCTTGTGTCCCTCTGGCACTGGGAGCCCCCCTTTCTCAACCAGGTGGACCAGCTTCTCTGCTGGGAAACGCTCCGGCTCCCAGGCCCCAAAGGGCAGCTGGATGTTCAGCCTTCCACACCAGGTCCAACCCATTCAAGGCATGGCTCAAGCTGTGCCCATTCTCTGTGCTAGCAGGAGCATGCAGAGGTATCATTTGGTACAGTACGCTTGGGTGAATCGAGCGCAGCAATGTTATCCCCACTGCCCACTCTGCCTCTCCTGGAGGGATCAGCCCTGGAGCAGTCAGCAGGAGGCACTAACAGCATAACCTGCAGCTTAAGGTGAATTTGCAGCCTGATGACTTAGGGTGGCAGTGGTGGGGGCCACGTTCCCTTCTGCCCCTTCTGCTGCAAGAGTAGAAACGCCCAGCAGAAGGGCAGGGCAGCCAGCAAGGGAGAGCAGAGGACAACCCAAATGCTGCAGGCCAAGGTCAGATGGCAGACATGCTGTACCCCTCACCGTTTAAATGGCCTCAGCCCCAAAACTGGACCTTTGCACTGCAGCAGCTGGATGGCTGTATATTTGCTCATGAAGTGCCTCAGCCTAAAACCCAGCTTCAATACTGTCTTCTGATTTCCCTCTGTGCGGTACAGCGGTGGCTAAAAGCTTGTGGTGCATCGGGGTGGCTCCGGGCTGGATGCGTGATGAGTTCAGCTGTCCCGGCTGCGGAGGGCAGCAACATCTGGGAGAGCATGAGGGAATGGCTGCGAATTGATGTATCACACATGCCTCCCATTTGTGTCGGGAGCTCGAGTGCACCATGCTGACAGAGTCTGACGGGTTCAGGCTGCAGCCAGCCAGCTGGAGCCCGGGGAGAGCAAACTGACAGGTTTCAGCCATCAGCTGGGCACAAGGAACCTGGACTTGGTCCAGTTTCTGTCCAGCCTTGGAGCTGGGCTAACCGACAGCTCTGCTGGAGGCCCTGCGATGTGGGCGGCTCGGGTGGTGTTTGGATCTCATGGGGATTTGGAGTGGGCAGTGCAAGATCAGCAGGTTTGTGCTGGGTGACCTGCTTTGCCCCAGGCTAGATGTGAGCTGTGTGACTGGCCATGTAGCTCCCCCGGTCCCCACTATCAGCTTGGGCCAGACATCCTTTTTCTCCTCTACACCCAGTGCAGCTCGTGTTTTATGAGGAATTGAATTTAGTTACGTGGTTCATTGACTCTGTGCCCTGGAATTCCCTCGCCCCAAGCACCTCCTCCCTCTAGCACGTGCTGGGAATCTGCTCTGAAGCAAATCCCCTCTGATATCCACTAATCCTTTCTGTCTCACTCCACCCCATCGTGCCCTGAGCTGATACTGCTCTCCCCTCAGGGGAACAGACCCTTCCCCAGCAACCTGCTTAACAGGAGCTGCTGCAGCCTTCTGCAGTAAAACACACGCTCAGCAATGTGCTGTCCTCTCCTAATCGACTGCTGGTACTGGTTTTGGCTGATGGCAACTGGAACCGTAATCAGCATCCATAACACTCCTCTCCAAACAAGTTCCCTGGCAGCAGCGAACCCTGCAAGCTGAGAGCTTCCCCTGAGCTTGATGCCTGCCATGAAGTTTAGATCCTTGTGCAAACATCTCTTGAAGAGAAAGCCACCACTACACCTGCGGCAGCATCATCATCTTCTCGGCCACCTTGCCTGATGACAAATCGCTGTTTCGCGCAGGCTCACGACTAAGAAACCGGTGCCTGATGGTGGTGCTTTCCCCAGCAAACACCCTGACGGTGGATCTGGGGCAGTCAGGGGAGGGATGCAACCTCGGCCCCTCTCCTGGTCCTCTCTCCTGGTGCTGGTATTGTGTAAATGTTGAAATATGGCTCTTTTTTACTTCCAGTTATGAAAGGTGGGTATCCTGCTTCGATCTGTCTCTCTCATACACATTCATAACATTCAAATTTATAATGTAATCTTACTTGCCGTTCCATATTTATGAGAAGTTTTGATGGGTGTTTCTTTATGTGATAATATCAAGCAGAATGCTAACCCATTGCCTCAAACCACTGTAAAGTCGTTTTCTTACATAATTGACACCAGCATATTCTTTCATTATACAAGATTTAGCATGCATCTGCTCCACCATTGCACGGCAATAGATGACTTTTTCCAGAGTCTCCTATTATCAATTCAAATTAGCCCCATTTCCCGAAGCTACTGTATGGATTTTACAGTTGACAGTAAGGGAAAAACACAGGAGCATAATGACTCTATTAAATTATTCAGGCCTAGTTAAACCCAGTTCAGTCTGAACTGGAGAGCAAGGAAACAGGGAAGAGGGGGGAGAAAGGGAAAAAAAAGCCCTGAACTCCATGCAACTTATTGGTTATAAAATGCAGCCATCTTTACAATGAGTTATAGAGTGCATCACCTGTAAGAGGCCTGGAAGTCCTTAATCAAAGAGAAAAGTCTGTCATATAACAGCACATTCATTTTAGTTAGGGTAATTGGGTTCAGCAAGAGGCTAAGAGGAAAAGTTTGGTGAAGAGACAGACATTTATCACCTTTTATCTTCCCCAAATTTTGGTCCTGCTTGGTTTTCCCTCCAAGCTGTCTGGCAGGGCTTCCTGCCTCCTGTTTATCCTCTCACTGCTTTTCCTCCTGTAAGGATGGGCAGCTGGACATGGTGCCATTGGGTTTTGCCAGCTGATGCCATCCTAACAAAACACACTGTACTTTGTTCCTCTGGCTGGCAGACAGACAGACGGGTAGATAAGGATGTGACTTCGGAGGGGGATGGACACATAAAGGGGTGACACTTGGCTGCTCATGGGTGGATGACTGGAAAGAGAGAGAAATGGGACTAGGAGGTTTGGGAGAAACACATCTAAAAATGAAGGACAGATCAATCATAGAATCATCGAATACCAGGTTAGAAGGGACCTCAGGGATCATCTGGTCCAACCTTTCTTGGCAAAAACATGGTCTAGACAAGATGCACCCTGTCCAGCTGACTCTTAAGTGTCCAATGTCGGGGAATCCACCACTTGCCGGGAGAGATTATTCCCATGGCTGATTGTTCTCATTGTGAAAAATTTTCCTTTTTTGTCCAATCAAAATCTCCCCAGGAGTGACTTGTACCCATTACGCCTCATCTTTTCCATGTGACTCCTTGTGAAAAGGGAGTCTCTATCTTCTTTGTAGCCATCCTTTAAATACTGGAACGTGGTGATAAGGTCTCCCCTAAGCCTTCTTTTCTCAAGGCTGAACAAACCCGATTCTTTCAGCCTTTCCTCATATGTCCAGCTTCCTACTCCTTTGATCATCTTTGTATGTATCTGGCTACCTGAGACATGGAAAAATGAGGGTAGGAGTCTACCCAAAAGACAGGTAGATGCTGAGTTCCTGAATAGTTTTCTAGGATCTCACACTGAAATGAATATTTTGTGCGTGATCAGCTGTAAATGTCAGACAAACGAGCCCTTTAATATACAGTGCGGCCAGTCAGCCATCTTCACTCCTCTTGGCAGCCCATCACCTGGTCTCCTTGGCCCAGTTGCACCTCCAGGTTTGGCTTGGAGCCCAGTGCAGACAAATGGAAAACACTGGCCTCAGGTATAATGGTGCTCCTGCTACTTTGCCTGGATTATCAACAAGCCCTGATGCTTGTCCATGTCCTCTAGAGTCATGCATAGTGGGATGGTAACAATTTGTAGCCTGTCCAGCTATGCCCCTTTAACAAACAGCACCAAACTTACAGCACTCTATTCGCAAACAGGCCCCGCCATAGCGCCAAGACTTCCATGTCCATGAACAAAGCTTTGCACTAACCCATGGTTGTGATAAAATGGGTCAGCAGTGGAGCAAAATCCCCCTGCTGGGGGCGGGGGGGCTGCTGGAGGAGCAGGAGTGATTCAGAGATTGTTGGTTTTTTTCTTTTTTGAGGGGAGGATAGAGGCAGAAAAGCAGCAGGGAAGAAGACAAAGGTCAAAAGGAGCTTTCCAGGAGTCATTCTGCACTTCTGGCTTGAGGCAGAAATGAGGTTCTCACAGCTGACCTCTGCTGTTTGGATATATTTGCCCAGGTTGAAAGCGGTGAGTCCAGTACAGCGTAAACTTGTTGCCTGACAGGTTGATATAATGCAGCATGTTCTCTCACTGCTGGTGGCTTTATCTCACACATCGGCTGATGGGTCTTTTACAGAGTTAAAGATTGTCCTTCAAATCTGAGGGCCCTGGGTTGAACCCCCTGAGGGGTTACACAGGGAAG
Organism: Larus michahellis; assembly: GCF_964199755.1. Taxonomy (NCBI): domain Eukaryota; kingdom Metazoa; phylum Chordata; class Aves; order Charadriiformes; family Laridae; genus Larus; species Larus michahellis. The sequence goes on along the minus strand of NC_133901.1, from coordinate 58,568,085 downwards.
TGATACTTCCTGTCCTACAGAGAAACTCCCTTTCCCCAAGTATTTTGGCAGTGCTGAAGTGGTAGCTGGCTCTGGAAAACCTAGCGGAGATTTTCTGTGAAACTTAGCACGCTAGAACCAATCACCATGGGACGTGCTTCGCCCAGCAGCTGTGCTCTGTCAGCCTCCCCAGCGCCTTGGTGACAGCTGAGCCCCAACGTATGGATTCCAGGCTTGCAATGGCTTGAAATGTCTGGTGCGTGCAGCAGCAGGATGGGAGCTGGCGTCACCTTGGGGATCCCAGCCAACGCAAATGGCTCTCCATTAGCAGAAATGAGCCTCTGGGATCAGGAGGAAAATGCTGACAGAAAGCAACATTAGCCCTTCTTCCCATGGTGTGCTCCAAGGAGCTTGTAGACTTGCCTCATTTGGGGCTTCCTCTCAAATGGGATCTTTCTCCTCTTTTCCTCTTTGTGTTCAGGCTGTACTCAGGCTTTCCTCACTCGTCCTTCTTCATCCCTTGCTACCTGCTCCAGCAGCTCTTTCTTCCTTTCTCTCCAACAGCCTGTCCCCAGGGTTTCACTGGCTGCTGGGGGTTTCTTTCCCTTTTGCTTCATAGCAGCAGGTGATAAGGCCCAAAGAGAATATACCCTGGGGAGCTGTGCCCCGTAAACTGATGGTTGAATTGGAAAGGATCATTTAACAAAGCAGGGAAGTGAGCGGCTCAAATCACAGGACTGTTGAGGAGTAGCTGTTGGAATCAGACTGAGGGTCCATGCCCCAAGTTCCTGCTATCTCCCCTTGTTCAGCAGATCCCAGAATGTTTTAGAGCAAAGTTTGGTGATGCTGCCTGGTTTAACAGAGCCATGCAGACCAGAGGAGCCCTGATAGCAGAGCCGGGGATATAACCTCCCCAGCTAGACAGATGCTATAGCTGTTGGATGGCTTGATGCCCTTAGAGCAATGGCTGGACTGGGCTCCCCACGCTGTGAGTGGTATGATGCTGGGTGCATGGGTCCACAGGTCCTGTTCACCAGCTGCTTTTCAGTCTGTGCTTCTGCATTTGGGGGTGGGCTGCCCTGACTGTCCCTAGTCCAGCATCGGGGCATGCAGGAGCCCAGCTTCACATTCCCTCCAGCCCAGGTCATGGCCGATCTTTTCAGAAAATTTGCGTCGAAGGGCGAAGTCTCTGCATAGTTTAGCAGCAGCTGTTTTGCCTGATTTATTGGCTGTTGCAAAGGCCTGTGCAAATGTAGCAAAGTGGTCTATTATCGCAAGATATATCCAGTGCCCCCTGCCTTGCGGATGACTGATGCCCTGATCCGGCAGCTTATTTAACACCTGTTCAGTTTCAAGCACGTGGGCCTGACCCTTTGAAGTCCTCTGGGAGCAGTGGCAGAGCTCATGCTCTCATGGTTTGAGTGTGTGCTTCAATATTTGCATGAATTGGGGTCCCAGTGGGGCTTAGATTTGAAAACAGCAAGGGGCAGGACAGAAACCGATCTCCGTGAAGGCTTTTACCCACTTAGAGGGTTCAGAGAATCGGGCAAGATTAGGGTACACTTGGACACAGGCTCGTCCCTTTGTGCCACTGTGGGGCAAGGTCATGGCTGCATTCACAGACATAAAAATCACAGAGAAATGGGGTATGAAAACGTCAGAAGTGGGGCTAGCACAGTGCGGGGAAGGTACAGCAACCAGGTAAAACCCCAAACATCTTGCACAGGGCCCCCTCAACAGCTTTTGTTCCTAATGAGTGAAAACGAAGCAAAACCGAGAGTACTCATTTGTTATTCTCGCCTGCCTTCTGGGCGGGGAGTTTTCTGGAATGTAGGGTTGTTGTGAGATGGGGCTTTTGGTACCCAAATAGCCCAGGATGCAAAAATAAGGCATGCTTTGAGCCATTTTTTTAGAAAACATACAGAGCTTTCTGGCCTGGCTGTGCCTGCCGTTGCAGGCTGTCTGCCATCTAATTCTAAGGAAGTTTTTTTGTGGATATTGGGAAACCACTTCAGCCCTTCCCCAAACACTGTAATGGGAATATTGCTTTAAAACACCCAAATATCTCACCATGGCAAATTCTCCAGAGGAGATGGGCATGGGAAAGAAACAACCTGAAACAATTTGTTTCACCAGTCATGCATTCTTCATTTCAAAGTGGCATTTTCCATTTTAAAAATTGGCCAGAATTTTAAGTAGGGCAGAAAAGGTTGCAGGAGGGGCAAGTTGTTAAAAAAAGAGTTGGAGCCACCATGAGTCCTGGAGTCAGCAATAAAGAAATCGTGTTCTCGACAGGGAAATGAGAACAGCGTGACCCTGTCACCCAGCTGCAAAGTGGACTACCATTTTCCAGCAGTGATGCCTGGTGTTATGACAGCTCTTAATTAAGTTCTCTGTTAATGATCTGGGAAGACGCTGCTTCATTCCTGAAGCCTGTAGGTGGTAGTAAAGGCAGGAACAGATAGTGAAATGACACCAAAATATTTAGCACCCATTTTCGTTCCCAGTGGGAGCTGGAAGGAGCCCATGGGAACGCTGACCTGGGGTTTGAAATAGCAGATGAAGGTCAGCTTGGGAAAACACAGCTGATCTGCCAAGGGGAAAGTAACAGATGGGCCCCATCAGCTTCATTCCAGCTCCCAACTCAAAATACCCAGTGGCAGCTTGGCTTGTCATGGCAGGGAAAGAATCCCGATCCATTTTCATCTGCTTCACTTTTCATGTGAGTTGCCACCTCGTCCCTTGTGAGCTTAAAGCAAAACAGGCCGGCTTTTTCCAAAGGGAATAAACAGAATGAAATCTTATCATGTTCTTTTTCAGTCCACGTTGGTTCAGCTGGTGTTGGAGTGGGGGAACATCACCCTTGGGCATAGCCATGAGTAGCCAGTAGAGAGGAGATTGCCATGGGAAAGATGCCTATACGATTTGGGACTCCACACAGACATGCAGAGGGAAGGATCAGCCTGGGAACACCCTGAGCAGCTCTACCTATGGTCCAAGTAGAGTAACAAGGGTCATTTCCAGGCCTATGACACGAAAGCCACTGGCATGATTGGAAGACGTTCAGGAAAAGCTATGAAAACAAGCAGAGGTGTAAAGAGAAAGATTTACAAGGAAAGATTAAAGGAGCTAACTGCAAGAGCTTAGCCTAATGATGACTCACTGAGGACATGATGATAGCTTGCAAATATCTGAGGGGTATTAGCACTGGGAGCCAGTCCTGGGGGGATGGAAGGGTATAATTTAGAGGGACAGGCAGCAGGGAAGGGAGGCAAAATAGAGAAGGAACTTCAAGAAGTTTTCAGAGTACCAGGAGCATTAGGAAATGGATGCGCTCATCCGGGCAATGGCGGGATGCAGCCCAGGCCCCACAAACAGCCTGAGCAAGGCACTGGGATGTGTACTGGGGAGAACACCTGGTGTGAGAGGCAAGAGTGGGGCAAGCTCACAGGCTTTTCACATTGCTGGCCCATGTGAACCCTGGCCTGACGGGCTGGAACACTGCTGGGGAGCAGTAAAACACCGGGCACAAGAGGTAAGCATTCGTAGATGTGCTGGGGCCCCCCGCCAGGCGGGCATGGCTCAATGCTGGATAAATCCATGCCTTAGCCACACTCGCACATCAGTCAGGGTGCACAGTCCAGGCCTTTGATGTCCGACCCTGCCCCCTTTACTGGTGCCCTCCATGTCTCTCTCAGAGCTTCCCAGTGCTGTCTCTGCCATTACTGCTCAGGCTCAGGCACCCTTTGCTCTCCCTGTACCCCTGGGTTCTCCCTGCACCCCACCTTTCCTCCCAGTCCCTGCTAGGGGAGCTCTGCACATCCTTCATGCCATGGTGGGCCTGACCTTTCCCACCTCTGCTATTCCAGCCCTCTGTCTTTCCAAGACAATGATTTCCAACCATCTTAAGTAGCACTCGCAGGGATCTTTCCATTTTTTGTGATACTGAATATCCACTGGCAGCAGGCTCTGAGGAGAGCGAGCACCCTCCGGCCACCTTCCCACATGTCCCCATGCATCCTAGCAGTGCCAGATACAAGGTCACCTCTGGAGACTGGGTGCCACGTGGCACAGAGATGTGCCAGCCCCGTCAGCTGATGCAAACACCGCTCCTGCTCCCAGGGAGCAGTGCCAGGCAAGGATGCAGCTGACTGCAGAGAAGGGAGGGGATGGGAGAGCCGGGGAAGGCTGATTGGAGGGCCTGACCTTGCCTTTGGAACCCCCAGAAGCTCTGCCAAGGTTGCCCACCATGTGATCTCCCAAGCAGGGAGGCTGGCTTTCCCCTCTGCATCCCTCCCCAGGCAGGGATGACGCCCCAGAGACAGGAGCCCCTAAGTCACATCTTGCTCCTGTCTGAGTACGGCTAGGCTGGCAGGTCCTCCTTGCAAAAGTCTCCTCAAGACCTCTCTGAACAGAGACACGCTTCCAGCCCTGCTGGGACGGTCACCCCTTGGAGGTGCAGACATGTGGGCACAGTCCAAGGGAGTAAGGCTGCAAGCGGCATGTCGCAGAGGTGGCAGGGGGAGAGTGATGAATTCCTCGGTGTCTCCACCGCTGGACAATCAAAGAATTCCTCAAATTGGTTGGATTTATCCAAAAGTGACATGCATCTGGGTTGGGGGCGGGGAGAGGGGGCTGGCAAGGACCTCTCCTTGTGGTAACAGCTGGGACCAGGCCTAAACATGATTAGCATTGTAGAAAAAAGAAAGAGCAAGACAGAAAGAGAGCAAGAGAGAGAGGAAACGAAAACCCAAGTCACAGACACAATTAAGATTTATGGGATGAGGGGACTGGGGATGGAGGAGAAGAAGGAGGGAAGGAGAAAGACTGCCAAGGAGGTGGATTACAATTTAATGCTTCTTCATGCTCAAAAATTACAAGTAGGGGCTGAGTGTCAGTCCCTGGGGTGGGGGCTGCTGGTGCTTGGCTGGGCAGGAGTGGGGAGGCCGGGGGGGGGGGGTACAGGCTTGCTGTACTTTTTTGGGGAGGAACGTGTCCTGAGCGAGATGCCACTGGAGGAATGTGCAGGCATGATTTACAGCCCACAGGACGAGCTGCCCGGCCGCACCGTGCCAGCACTTGTTTGGCTTGCGAGGCCTCAGCACCGTGGGACCCCGAGTGGTGCAGGGCAAGGGGGGCAGCCGGCTCCATCCCCTGGTCTCTGCCCACCCCGCGAATGGCTCCTGGGACAGATGGGCTCAGAAAAGCAAAGAGGCGAGATCAAAATTGGTTTGGAGCAGCACCAAAGTGCCATGGAGAGGTGCCCACCACCCCCAAAACACTTTCACTAGAGGAAGCCAAGGTTGGAAGCCAGAGAGAACAGGAGAGGACAGGTGACCCACTTCGGATGAAATAGGAACCAGCTGGAACCTCCTCCCAAAACCACCGACCAGCCCAGCTTTGCTCTACCCCCTCTCAACTCACCCGTAATTTATGGAACAGAGGGTACATGATCCCAAACAGCCCTTTCACATCTCTGTCTAAGAGCTGTCTTGTACCAGCTAGAGCTACGACATGGCATTGACATTTTCCTTCTGCCTCTCTGAGTTTGTGTGCAACTGCCGATGGCTTCACTATTTCTCCTTCTTTTTTTCCTACGGATGAGCGGCTGGAAGAAACCCATCCCCCCTCTCTCCCAAAATCAGCTTTCAAAGCCAGATTTTGTTAGATGTGCTGGGCTTTCCAAAAATCAAAACAAACCCCTGGTTGCCATTTTTTGCTTATTTTCCCTTGCTGAGACCCGAATTGGACACGAGAGCTTTGCAGAATTACAAATAAATAACAAGGGGGATTCTACTGAAGTGAAAAGTTTCTGCAGAAGGACTTGATTTCCTTTAAGAAATGTTTTGTCAAAAATGTCACCCAGCTTCACCAGCATTTGCTGCAGACGTGCAGAGCTCATGAGCAGGGTTATCCTTTGCCCTTCCCTGCTAAGTCATCGGCATTACCGGCTCTGTTGTCTCTCATCTCATGAGGAAAATAAGGCTATGACTCCGCTGACTCTGTCCAAATAACACCTTGTTGCTTGCCCCAAAACCACTCGTGGCATGCAAAGTACCACCCTTCCAGGATCTCTGCGTGCCCTCTCACCAGCTTGGCTCCCGCCGTGAGCAGCAGATGTGAGATGTGGAGAGCCAAGGGGTTGAAATCTAGTAAAGCGAGGGATTGCTGCTGCCTTGTGCCCATGATCTGTGTCCCTGGGTAACTCCAGCCACGCTGCAGACCAGCGAAGGAAAATTAGCTTCACACCCCAGAGCTCTCCAGCCTGTTTTGACAGTGTGAGAATCACAGTGTTTGAGGGAGACAGGGACTAGCAACCTTCTCTGTTTCCCCAAGTCCTTCTATGTTCATGCCTATTTCAGGGTGCAGAAGATCAGCACAAAGGACTTAGTGGCTGATCAGCCTATGCAGTGTCACAGATGGGACGGGGGAAAATACAGACTCAGGACCATCAATGCACTTGCAGGAAGGATGTTAATCCTGGCTACTTTCCTACAGCACTTTATGCCATGCAGAAAGGGATTGTCAAGCAAGGCACCACTAGAATGGCATCAGATTGTTGTCAGAAAGTGGGAAAACTGTGGAATAAGGAAAAGTTTGGGGTGTTTAGTTTCACTACAGCAGATGGGAAAGTAAATTAATATGAGGAATTTGGGAATTTACAGCGGAACCTTGACTGGACCCACCATCCATCTGGGCTGCCCTTCATCCATCCCTCCATCCATGGATCTTCCGTGAACCACCCATTCATCCGTTTATCTTCCTCTTCCTGCCTGCAGTAATTGTTGGCACAAGACATTGCACAGAGGAAACCAGCTGCAGAGCACAATGTCAATTTGTATCGGTACTAATTCCCCAAGAATGATGCTTCGTGGTCGTACAGGCTTTCTGGTTGCCCTTTATGCATTAACCATTTGCACATAGCAGAACAGCCACCCCAGCATTTCCATGGCATGGGGCCTGCTCAGACAGGAGCATCGCACCCAATCTTCTCCCCATTAAATCAGGACATGGGAAAGCAAGGAGGGTGGTGGTGAGGCCAGCAAGACCTGGAGCTAACAGAGCAGAGAGGGAAGCAGAGGTAGGGGTTAGATGCAGGCTGATGGGAGATACCCGGTGGGGAGAGGTGAGAACAGGAGAAATAAGGGGTGTTTGCAGGACATGGGCAAGAGGGAAGGTCGGCAGCTGCAGTGCTGGGAGCAGGGGGGCTCATGCTGTGCATGGGTGCCTTGAAGTGGTCCCCTGGGGAAAGGAGAAGCTGGGAGAGGTAATGAGAGGCAGCAAGACCCAGACTCCACGTCCCTTGGAGGTGAGTGGCTCTGCTGGCTCCTCAGCCTGGCAGGCTGCTCTGTCCCATGCTGCTCCTCAGCCCTGGCAGCGTTTTTCCAGCTGTCTCCCCTCTCCAGGGCAAACCCTGGGGTTTCAGCAGGAAAATGGCAGGAGAGCGCGCTCCAAAGTGGTAGGTCTGTAGTCTCCCATTGCACCGCTGGAACCACTGCAGGTGACAGTGGCTGGCATGCTGAAGGGAAGCCAAATGTTGCTCCCATCAGGAATAAGGCAGACAGCATCCTGGCCCAGGTGGTTGTCCTGTCCCTAAGGCACTGGGAGTCTGCCCTGATACCGTGTCTGGTTTGGGAGGGTGGAGAAGCTGGGTAAGGTCTGGTGGTGGAGACTGTGGCAGGGGCCAGTGAGGAGACAGCAGATCAGTCCTGTGCTGCAAGAGAAGGTATTTATCATATTAGCCAAGTGTGTCCCTGTGCTTCTACACCTCAGACCAGCCTTGCAAGAAACCCGAGTTATTTATTTGAGGCAAATGTGAAACCTCTCTGCCCCTTTGCTGGGGTCTATCCTCAGATGCCTCTTGATGCCTCTTAAATCTGGTCCAAAACGCTTCACACTGATGGGCTTGGAAAAGGGACCCAGGTGCCCTGCTCTGATCTGAGCTCATGATTTGCTCTGTTTGGGCAAGTCGCTAACAGATTTTTCTAATGTTTTGGATCAAGGCACCTTTCCCATTGCATCTCTCTTTCCCCTGCAGCACAGGTCACATTGGAGCCAGCCTGGCTGCTCCTGGGCGATAGGCTACATAAGCCAGGGAATTCCTCTGGATCCAGGGAAAACATGCTGAGAGGAGATAGAGGGTGGTCGACATACTGGAGCCTGCAAGTTTTCCATCCCCTTCAGAAATGTATAGTCTGGTACTTTCTTTTTGTCTGGTATTGGCATCATCACATAGCAGTGAGGTACAGAGTCAAGCTCCTTGTGTCACCCCTGTGTGCTCTGCTGTTCAGTTGCCCTGGAAGCCCCTTGAATTCTGTGTTTCAAGGCTGAGAGAAGACATGGCAGATCCCTCTGCTATTTTGTACAGTTTTCTCCTGTCCCTTCACATTCACCCCTTCCCTGTCTGCTTCTGCTCTCCTAGAAGGGGAAGTTTTCCCAGTCTCCCCATCAGAGACTCAGACAGACATATCCAGGCAGGAAATGCTGCAGTTTCAGGATCCTTGTAGGGAAAAGAAATGGCTTAATGCTTAAATACCCTCCTCACCATGTCGACACCTTCCTCCCCCCGACCTGGCGCGTGTTGAGCGAGCAGCAGAGTACCCCAGGGAGCTCTGCTCCAGCTGCACGCTCATCAGCCATACGGGGAGCGCGCAGCGGTGCTTCGCCACTAACGCTCGCCGTGTTTAATCACACATCTGTGGGTTCAAACAGATTTAGCCAGCACAGGAAGGGATGCGCCAGGTAGCAGCAGGTGACAGAAGTTGCTGATTCTGGTTAAACTGTGAAAAACGGATAAGGGAGGCAGAGGCAGCATCATGGGAAGAGGGGAGCCACAGGCATCCTGGCTGGGGCATCTGTGGCAACAAAATGTCTGTGTGTCTGTGTATGTGTGCGTACACCCAAGTGCACATGGGAATATCTAGACGTTTACACCTCTTTGATCCCCACAGGGTGCACAGCCTGCGTCTGCCATGCCCACACTACCCGGTTCACACGTGGGTCTGCGGCGCCTGGGCGCGTGGGTGATGTCTCTGTACACAGAGCAAACCCCGCGTAGGTTTGGGCTGAGGTGTCTGTGCAGCAGCCGGAGCACACTGTGATGATCCCACGTGGGTGTGTTGGGACAACAGGGTGTTGCTGTGTGTGTCAGAACCCTACGCGGGTGTTTGGCAGGGGAAAACCTTGAATTTCATGTAGGTGTTTGCTGAGGTCTGTGAGATGCTGTTTTCTTTATTTGTTTGCATGCACCAGCAAGAGAGATGAGCAGGGGTGCTGTGTCTTAAGCACCAGGGGAAGTCAGGGCTGGAAAATGAGGGTTTTGGAGCTTGGGCTCCTTCCTTTTGCATGCACGTGCGTGTGCTTGTTCACCCTGCGTGTGTGCAGTGACTGTGTGTGTCCCATGTCTGTACATGCACTCAGCCAAATGCCTGCACACAGGCTCCTGGGGAAGGAGGCGGGTGGGCCGTCATCCCCAGCTGTTGGCCATGGCAGAGCCTGCATGGCATAGACAGCTCGGAGCAGCCCCTCTGCCCTTGTGTCCCTGGCACAGCTTCCCCTGCGGCTGGGGAGAGGGAGAGGAGTCAGCCTGGAGACTCTCACGGCCAGCAGGACTGCCAGCCCACGGATGGGGAGCCAGGGCACGGGGGCCTGATGCTGCAGCTCATGAGCAGCTATTTAGCAGTTCCCACTTGCTGACAGCACGGGCAGTCACAAGGTCCCCCGAGCTGCATTTCCCACTGGGGATGCTCCCCAGCTGGCTGTGCCCACGGCCTGACCTTCATTCTGCCTCTGCTCTTCCTGTCCCCAGCTTCACGGTGCCCTGCTGCCACCTCTTCCCCTGTCTTAAAGCCCAACCAGCAGCCTTCACACTCTCCCATTTCTGAGCGTATCCAGGCAGCCCCTTTCTGTCTCCTGCGCATCCCAGCTCATTGTCCTTCGGTCCCAGCCTACCCCGTGTCCAATACACAGGGCGTCCTGGCTGGCAGCCGCGCTGTGCCGGCTGGTGAAGGGGACAGGTGGGGTCAGAGGCAGTCTCTGCTCTGCAGCATGGCACAGTTTGGAGCCACATTTGACTCCCCCAGCGGGAGGGAGGCAGACGAGGTAATGGCCACTCTTTCGGGAACATGAGCATCCATCTGGTGTGCTGAGGGCACAGGGGGTTTGGCACCCAGGAGCTGGCTCTGCCACCACGTGTCCTTGGAAGGGCCAAGGCTGAGCTCTGCCTGGAAAGGGAAACTTGTCCTTCCCTCTGACCTTGGGGCTGAGCAGTTCCTGTGGAGCACACTGCATCCCTGAGTCCCTCTGCTCTGCTGCAGGTCTCCGCACAGGCTGGGGACAGTCCAGCCTCTGCCTGTCTCTTCCCAGGTTGTGTCTCGCCCCCAGCTGTGAAAAAAGATCCGGGGGATGCTGCTTTGGTCCCTGCACCTTGTGCCCTTACTTGCATCGGTGCAAAACGCAGGTGTGAGCATCACCTCAGAAAACTATTTCATACACCCCAGGTGTATTTGCAAACGACTGTACCTCACACCAAAGGGTGAAGAGTCTGGAGATGCACAAGAAATTCCCACCACAGCACTGCAGGACCTTATGGGAGGGTTAAAAGGGAAACATGACAGCAAAATGGGAGGCACGTGGCTGAGCTGACTACGGAGAAGGGTCTCCAGTACAACTGGAGCACAGTTAGTGGCTAACCCTAATGAAACTCAGTAAAGCAAGGAGGGGATTTAGTCTGTTCTGCTCTTTCCCCCTTCTCCAACATCTGCCTCACTTTCCCTCTGCAACACTGGCTATTTTTATTTTCCCCTTCTGTGGTTTAATAACTAGCCCTCTGTTTCCCTCAAACTTGAATTTTTGCTATTCTCCCAAACGGACATCAGAAAAAGGAGGTTAATTCCCCCATTGGAGGCCAACACATTTCTGCAAATGCAGGAGCCTGCTAGAAGGTGTGTCCTTGGGAGGAGGTGGCAGGGACGCCCGGATGCTGGTATAACCTCAGCGTTAGTGCTGACAGATGCACAGTTAATGGTCTGTTTTTTTAATGTGTGTCACTTTGGGATCTAAAAACCCAGACTGGTGAATGGAAGCCCCCTTGTGCTGCAGCATCAGGGCACTTGCTTGAGTCCCAAGCAATTCAGCGACTTTCCACCTCTGGATCTCCTCTGAACGAGTGCCTGGGGGAGCCAGTGACCACAGCATGTCCTTCTTCCATGGGAGGATGTTTCCGAAGTACTGCTGTGTGAGGGATAGCAGCTCCTGGACTGGAGCGTGCTCTTGGACTCACAGGCTTTCCGAGGTGCCTGGGGCAGGATGGGGAACAGGGCCTGCAGCAGCCAGACATCAGTGCCAGGGCTGGCAGGAGAGAAGGGTGCTTGGAGGTTTAAGAGTTCCTTGAGCATCATCCATTTCTGTGGGTGAATTTATGCCATAAGGATTTACCTGCGTCCCCACTACCTGCTTCTGCACAGAAACCCAGCACCCTCCCAGGTGTGGCGGCAGAGGCTGGAGTTTGGAGCCAGAAGGTGCAAGGCTGATCTTCCTTCCAAGAAGTCTTTGGGGGCTGAGGGGGAAAGTTGGATGATGGATGGGACATGCAGGGCCCGCAGGTTGTCACACTGACTCTCCATCTCACAGAAAACACCAGCAGACATCACTAACTTATGTCCCCAAGGCCCTGGGCAGCCCACTTCAATCAGCACCGCGACTTTAGCATCACTCCCCTCCTCTCACTGCTCTGCACCCGCCATCACGCTGTACCCCCAAAAACTGGAACCATGGCTCATTTTCTCCCGGCACCACCAACCACCAGGGCTGTGAGACTGACACACACAAACACACCCGGTGCTCACACCCGCTGCCCCCCACCCCGCTCATGGCACGGCAGCAGTCCGCGCTGTGCCGGGACCCGGCGGGCAGCACGCACCATCTCTGCCTGGGGCCCTGCGCTCCAGGAGCCCCCCACGCCTGCTCAGCCGCCCCGGCTGCTCTTAGTTTCTCCCTACTGAAGAATTATGTAGCATGAAGAAGCAGACTCCACCATCTTGAACTGGCAGTGAACTTTGCTTTCTACATATAAATACAGATAGCAATCACACCCCAATCAGCACACAAGCTTCAGGGCATCATCACGGCAACTCTAACTTTCCCATTACGATAATGTGATTTTCACTCAGTCTATAATATCACCAGCCATGAATAAAACAACTGGCTTTTTCTCTCTCTCTCCCCCCCTTCTCTCTCTCCCTCCTCCCTCCCTCTCTCTTTCTCTCTCCCCCTCTCTCGGATCACAGTCTTTGCATACTAATGATGGCTGAATATGGCTTCCAGGGTGCGATCTCTGATGGAGGGAGGAGGTCAGGCTCTGGGTGGATCCCCGGTGCTCTCTAGTCCTCACACGCATGCCTTAGTCTCTTTTACTCTCCTGAATACGTGGAACCTGGCTGGACAGACAGACAGACCTGGCTGGACGGATGGGCAGTAGCTGGCTTCTTGCCCCATCTGTGTCATGCACCTGGAGCAGGGCAAAGACACGCTGCGGCTTGTGTGGCTGGGTGAAAGGGGGGGGTCTTAGTCCGCGAAGACCCCAGTGCCTGCTCGGCTCCCTGGAGCACCTCCATCTCTGCTCAGAGGCTCTGGTGTGTGGGAAATGTGTCAAGCTGGGATTAATCCTGCCCCAGGGCACCCTCAGCAGCTCACCCCTGCCGCTCAGCCAAGCTGTTTGTCTAACCCCCTTCAGGTCTGCTGTCCCCGAGGATGCACGGAAGCCAGATCATGGAAGCAATCCAGCTGAAAACAACCCTATCACCAAAAAAAAAAAAAAAGAGTCATTCCCAGGGAGATCGGGTCCCTGATCCAACCCACTACATGGAGCAGGGCTGTCTCAGGGAGTTACTTGGATTTTCCCTCTGAAAAGCAAGTTGCTGGATGAGACCCATCCTCCTCTGTGTCCCAGTACTGCCTGTGTCATTGAGGGCTATTGCAGAGGAGAAGCCCCTCTGCAGCCTTTTAGGGAATAACTCTGACCAGGGGTTCCTGCTCATTTCAGCACCTCCAGAGCTGCAGCCTGATGAGCTTAAACCATCCAGAAAGGGCTCCTGCCTGATCTTGGTGATTTCCAGCAGACTGAGCAGCACTATGTATGTTCTGGTGTAACTCGGCCACCACTGTGCCCAGTACTACACACCCTGCTCTGCTGCAGCCCCAGCAAACATCCCGTGCCTGCTCTGCATGCCTCTGGCCAGAGCTGGCACCCAGCTGGCACAACGATGGGGCGGAGGGGAGAACTCCTATACATGGGAACTTCAATGAGTTGCGTTGGTTTGACTTTGTTTCCCATTCTCCGTCCAGAAACTGCCATCCCAAGGCACAGAAAACCAGGAGCAGTTTTGCCCCTTCCAGGCCATGCTGATCCAACATGCAAAGCCAAAGCTCAATTCACTCGCATCCTTCCCCTGCTTGTTTTCTGCTACCAAAGTTTTCAGTAGAAGTCTCTTGTTTGGGGACAGTGGTGACTTAGAGCACTGTGAGGTTCTCTAACTCCAGGCTCCATATTAGAGCCAAACACTATTCCTTTAACTCCTCCCCACACAGTTCTTTGGTTAGGGTTGTTGTCTCCCGGTGGGTAATTAACTCTCTTGAACATCAGCAGCTGGCCCTGGGTGGGAGCCGCGCTGGCAGAGCACAGGATTGGGTTGTAAGGTACAAGAACACCTGTTTGTGCCTCTTGTTTTCTCCCTAAAATCTATAAAGTGGGAAAGGGAAGGAGGCATGGTCCTGCTGCTGCCTGCTCTGTTCCAGAAAGGTGCCTTTGGGCAAGCTGCAGTGTGGAAGGGACTGGCTCTCCTTTCCCCAAGGTAAAGGGATGCATCAAGCACTAATTGCTCGAGTGGTTGCTAAAATGCCCATGTTCCTGACTAGTGCTCCTTGCTGTGTCAGGAGGGCTGCAGGGTGAGTGTTGAGTTGCTGGGGTCCTGTAAAGGGTGTCTGAAGCAGCAATAAAAGGAATTAGGACCAGAAGTGGGGCAAGGTGGTGACTAGAGTTTGCAGACAGCAGATGTGGATGTTGTGGCTGAAATTGTGGACATCAAGGGAGTTGTCTTGCTTGCTTGCAAGTTTTGAATGCCCAAAGGGGAAAAACAGTCAGGAAAACAGAAAGGAGCAGTGACATCCTAATTTGTGCTTCTGCTACAGGTCTCTTGCTGTGCATTAGGGGTGACAGACTACGCAGGGCTGATTCTGCTGCTAACTTGTGCCAGTACTTTACTGCACTGGGCTGGGCAGTGGCTGACCTGGCAGGATGGGTGCACGCAAAGCCAGCCCTGAGCACCCTCAGCCTGAAAGCCAGGGGTTGCTACGCTTACAGAGGTGCTGTGCAGCATTGCCACAGCTCCCGACTGCTTTGCTGGAGAGCCATGCAGGGAAATGGGAGTCTCTGTCCCTGCAGCCTGTCTCTGGGACAGGATGAGCAGGGAAGCTGCATATTACAGACTCTTGCAGCAAAAGCTGGCACTGAACCCTCCTGGTTAGGATGTACCATGGGGGGGCAGACAGGGCATTGCTCAAAATGAAAGACTGGGACAGGCTGCCTGCTCACTCCTGCCTGCGAGCGCTCACGGCTTGTAAGCGTCCTCATATAAATCAAGCTTCTTCCCCAGCTGGTGGCTGTTCCTGCAGTCTGGGTGGCTTTGGGGGTGGCTCTATCTCCACTGTCTCTCAGGTGTGAGATGAGCTGATTCAGAGACTGCAAGGGGCTCTGCTGCAAACAGCCTGGAAAATCATGTCTGTGGATGAGAAAAGCGTGCTGGGCTGGTGTACCCCAGAAGTCTGTGCTGGGGGCCATCACTTGTCCTTTCCCCACCCCCCAGCAGTGCTCTAATACTGGGATGTAGGATGCTGTAGTGTTTCAGAGCCAGGCAGGGCTGAACCCTGAGCCTTGCAGCTTCCTCTGCCTCTTCTTGAGCTGACTGTGTCTCCCTCGCCTTCCCTGCCATAAAGAGCAGAGGTGCTCCAAAAACTAGCAGGCACATCTGCCCACTGATCCCCCCACAGGGCTTGCCCCACACAGCAGGGGACATGTCCCCTGGTGGGTGACAGGGCAGGC
Organism: Larus michahellis; assembly: GCF_964199755.1. Taxonomy (NCBI): domain Eukaryota; kingdom Metazoa; phylum Chordata; class Aves; order Charadriiformes; family Laridae; genus Larus; species Larus michahellis. Next base: position 58,553,009 of record NC_133901.1, on the reverse strand, counting down.
TGAAATAGATGGGGTTGTAACGGAGGCACCTGCAGGCAGGGCTACCTGGGAGACGCTCTTATCTGTCATCTGATTTATCCAGGTTAAAAGGCTGCAATCAGTCACCAAGGTAGATTCATTCCCTAGTAAATAGTGCCCGAGGGCTTCCAGGACCTATTTTACTGCTAAGCACTCTCTTTCCAATGCTTGAATACCTTTGTTCCCGATGGAGCCATTGCTGGCTGATATATATATGATATGGGGAGTCCCGGTGACTATTTTATTTTTGCTCTGCACAGCTCCTGGCCTTGTCTCAGCTGCATTGGGCTGCACGATGAATGATCTGTCCAAGGCTTCTTCGCATCTGGGGGCAAATACAGCCGAGACTGCTGTCAGCTGCTGGGATACCTGCCTCTGCGGAAACAGGCTCTGCCCAAAACCCTGGGGACTGGCACAACGGAAGAGGAGAGGTTTGGAGGGGAGCAAAGTGATGGTCAGAGTGCTGGTGGGGCTGGCTCGGGTCTTGGGCTGGGTGCGGGATGTGACCCAGCTTTCCTGCCTTCGCTGCTATCCCTGGGGCACTCTGGGAGGGGGAGGGTAACAGAGCTGGACTGAGGGAGGGTCATGTGTTGTGGGTGCCCAAACAGTTGCTTTCTCCAGTGATTTGTCCCTGCTGGACCTGCCTAGAGCCTGTCCCCCATCACAGGTGAGTCTCTTCCAGGTTTAGGTACTTCCAGGTTTGGGGAGGACTCCCAGGCTGGGAAAAGCAGTGACTGACATTGCTCTGATGGTGATGCCTGGACCCCAGTGATCCCCAGAAAAAGAGCCCTCTCTCGCCTCTGGGGTTCAAGTGCCACCTTTCCACAGGCCACAAAGCCATTCTGGTTTCCTCCGGGCACCGCGCTCCCCTGCCCAGGCCCTGGTCTTTGTGGGCACACTTGTATCTGACTTGGTGGTGGAGAAGAGGAAATCTCTGGCAAGAAGGCTATGGATACAATATCGGTTTCTCTCCTCATTTTAATTTATTTTGCTTTCTTTTCATCCCAGTTGAAACCAACAAAGCAGACCCTCAGAACTGCTGCCAATGGGGTGCTATCCCCATCCAAGCTCCGAGTGCCACCTGCTTCCCCACCCCAAAGGGCACGGGAAAGGCTGCATCCTGCCCCTTCCTTGGGGGAGAGCTCAGGAGCCCTTTTCTCCCACACCTTGTTCCTTGTGTACCTCTCATGCACTTGTCCTGCAAACATCTGAGATTTGACTGCTTTTATTCTTTTTCCTGTCTTTGACAAACCTCTTATGCAGTCCATCATCCCAAATTGGTTTGTTAACTTCCTCCCCCTCTTCCCCATCCCCTCCCATTCCTCCTCCTCCTCCCCCTAATTAGATTTAGAGTGAAAGACTAATGGCGTATTACTTCGAGGGACTAGGCAAGCTTCCCAAAGTGCTTACCTAAGGGGAGAGCGCTTTGACTAATAGATGCGCATTAAGACTGTGCATCCATGTTGTCCTGAGAGCTGGAGGAGGGGGACCAAGAGCCCAGAGCAGAGCTCCAGTTATTGGTATCACTGGCTCTCCCCAGATTTCCAGACTGTGCTGTACAGTTGGACCATTACTGCTCTCAGATGCTCCCTTAGGGATGGGCTTCAAATTTAACTTGGCCTTTGGTAACACCCCAGACAGGTGGATTCGACTCCCGGTAGGTGCAATATGGTCCTTTGCCAGCTATAGATAAGAGCTTTCCTGCTTGGGGGAAGGAGGGCTTTTTCCCCACGTGGTGTTTGTGCAGCACCTAGCGCAGGACGGCTCCTGTAGCCCCTGGGGGAAGGGTCTGCACTGGTGCTTTGAGCGCTGGATCACCTGAAGCTGCCACAGGACAATACACTGGGGCAGCTGGAAGGAGTGCAGAGGGGTCTGTTTGGTGGTACGGAGAGCTCCAGGAGCTGCAGTATACCTAGACCTTCCTCCCAGGAATGTCATGATCATTTTTTCCTGCTGGTGCTTTGGCTTTAAAGCCTTCTGTGCATTTTCGAGGGGCCGCACCCAGCACTGGAGGGTTGGAGGCCGGACCCATGCAGAACCACACAGTGTAAGCTTTGGGGATGCACTGGGACGATAGGCAGTGATGATCAATTTGTCTTTCCATCCCTGCTCCTGCAATTTTGTTTCTGAACCTGTGCTAGGGTGCAGAACTGATTGGATCAGGCTGGCAGCCATCACTAACGTCATCTGCAACCTTCAAGTGTTTTGCAGCTCAATCCTCTGGACCCCTGGAGGGTATCACACTGACATTTTAAACCCTGTAAATGGCAGCAGTGCTGGGAGGCACCAGGAGAAAAGTCAAGTGCTTCAGTAAGACGTGGGCAGACGTGAATTTGTACGTGTGTGTTTGCTGGTTAAGTGGATGGGGACACCTAAACTTGGGACAGTGGTAGCCAAGGGAACTTGGTGGGGGTGCAAGCCAGGGGTGGGCAGAGGGGATGGGAGAGGACATAAAAATGGAGAGGAGCGAGCTGTGGCTGTCGTGGCCACAGCACAGAGCCTGAGGGAGAAAGGCTTTCCAGAAGCTAGGTTTAGGTTTGGAGAAGCAAAGCCATGGTGTCTATGAAATGCGGCGGCCAGGTTCAGGGGACTCCTGATGGTTGGGTCTGGAGGTGGCATCAGGGGACAGCTTAGGGCATGTTTGTGAGACTCCTTGCTTTACCAGAGACAGAGTAACTTGGTAAATGGGCACAGCACGTGCACGCAGTCAGCCTCACATTTGTGTTTCACTTGGGGTGTCCAGGTGTTCCCAGATTTCTCTCTGCCACTTCTTGCTTGGGGCCACCCCTTTGGTGTCTGACCTCTCAGCAATCTCACCTTTGTGCTGGCCGTTTGTGAAGTTTTTGTGTGTTCCTGGCATTGCTCCCTGATTATCAGTACCTCTATAACAGGAGAGATGTAGGGATAGACACAGGATGGGTTCAACTCATCCAGCTTCACTCACTAAAGGCAACACCTGCTCTGAGTCACCCAAACTTCTGGTATGCTACATGATGATGCTTCAGGGGCAGCTTGGTCAAACCAAGCCTGAGTATCAGTGCAGAAGGAGCCTGTGGGCAGTGATGGGAATATGGCTCTGTGCATCTCCTTCGTCTCCTCTTGCACTGGCCAAGGACATGAAACCCCCAAACATAGACACTGAGACGAGGACTGACTTTGGCCCATCTGCAGCATGGATCACAGCCTGTGTCCATGGCTCTCAGGCTTCAGGCTTTCGAGCGCTGGTACCTGGCGTGGTGTGTGCTGGGAGAAGGGCGGAATCCAGTGTCCAAGAAGAGCATCCCCAGGATAACTGCTTATGTGCATGTAAAGTCAAGAGGCGGGTATACACCGCTGTCCTGTTACAGGGAGCGGGGGGAGTACCACCATCCTGGCCAACCACCCATGCGAGGGGCTCCTTCAATCTTATTTATCCCAGCACTGGGGAGGAGGAATATCAGAGCTCCCTGTGAGCTGGACGCTGCTCCCTCCCTGCCCCGGCCACGGAGCAGGGTCACTCTGTAGTGCTCCCATCAGGGAAGAAGCCTTCCCGCGCCCTGACAAACCCCTAGTGAAAGACAATCAGGCTCGCTGTCACCGAGCTAATTCCGATGGCATAAAAGCAGTAATGAAATTCACGGCAGGATTAGCCTCTCCATCCAATGGGCCGGCGCCACAGTGACATATCGTGCTTCTTGCCCGAATGTAACACACCATCTAATTTACGTCGTGTAGCGAGCAGGAATGAAATGTTCATAAAGAATTGCTGAATCTTGTCACCTTAACTGCGGCCCCAGGCTCTGAGGCATCTGTCAGGGAGAGGAGAGCGGAGAAGGAGGCTCCTGCCTTGCAAAGCTGCGACCAGGGCTTTGGGAAAGGGGAGATGGCTGCATTAATCTTCTGGGTCTGTGCAATGGAGATGCAGTACGTGGGGACGAGGACTCCAGGCTGGAGGAGGGGGGCCGTACAGCTCCCTTGCGTGTTCGCACTGTACTGAATGGTGCCAGCGACAGGCAAGGGGTTGTTAGATCTTCCCCGCCACCAGAATTGCATGCCTGGGACGTGTGAGAAGGGACCTGTGGTGGTGTGGAAATAAGGGGCAGCATCCCTGGAGATCCATGTGCTCACAGCAGAACACGAGTTCCCAATTTCCATGTTGGGTCCCATGTGTAGGTGCACACTGGTTGGCAACCATGGGTGTTTGCCTGTCTTGGGAGGCACGTGCGTGTGGGCATAACCCTTCTGCTGTGGCTCAGCAGCCCCATTCCCTCCCGGCCCCCCCCCCCCCCCAAATGTTTATTTGCAGTTAATTTTCATGGATCCTAATGGCTCGGATCCTGCTAGGGGGGATCGTGCTTGCCTCTTCAGTCAGAAAGTTTGCAGAAAAAAATAGCCCTTTCCTGTTGTGTTTGGAGTAATAGCGTCTTGGTGTCCGGAGGGGAGTTGGCAAGGAAACGGGGAAGTTTATTAAGAGTAAGAGATTGAATTCCACCGGGTTTAATTGGAAGTGCTTGAGCAAGCAGGGGAGGGAGCCGTCCAGTCCAGCCCCCTGGAAACAGCAGTGCTGTCCCCAGGCTCCATGCCCATGGGGCTGGCTGATCCCAAGGCCACCTCATCCCCTTGTCTGCTGGGCAAGCTGCAGGGTCTGGCTTGTTCGCTTCCTTGGGGTCACCCGTGCACCTCAACCCTGGCTTCTTACTCCATCAGTAGGTAAAGTCCCACATGGATTCTGGAAATTCTGGATCAGGAGGGATGCAGCTCTGAAGTGGCTGGGAAAAGGCAGTATTTGGGTCTGCATTTCACTTTGGAACCTGGTTCGGGACGCAGAGTGTGTGAGTGAGACATGGGTGCTGTGCTGACCCAGAACCTTTCCATGAGAATCTGCTGGGTTATCCCCTGGGCAGGGACAGCACAGCTCCAGGCTGGGGCTAACAGCGGCTGGATGGGTTCAGGTATCAGGTATGTAATTTGCAACTGGGATATTTTTGGGGAGAGTAACCTAAATTTGAGAGGCCTGCTCTGCTTTCCCATTTTAAAGCAAACAGGGTGCGAATCCACTTTTGGATCCCAATCCCCACATCGTTCTTCAGGGCACAGGGAACTCTCCAAGTCGGATTCCCATGGATGAAACCATCTGCCCAACTTGAGCTGGGCTGGACATTGCCTGCAGATAGAGCTGCAGCACCTTTGTGCCTCCACAGCACTGATACTTGCAGGCAGGCAAAGCAATATGGAAATGTGCCTTTGTGGCTGCAAAACGAGCTGAGTGCCAAAAGCCCAATCCCCTCCTAGAAAACCTTCTCCTGCAAGACCTTCTCCTGTCCCACACCAAGTTGAAAGGGGCATAAAATATTCTCTTTGCTGATGAGGGTAAATGGAGGCTCAAACATTTTTGTCACCTCGAATTCAGCTGATTGCTCTGCTGAAAAATTCCAAATTAAAGAACAATAAATAATTTATTACTTTATTTACTTTAATTCAAAAAATTGCTTCCCCACAAATTAAGATATATTGCTTCAAATTAAATGTTTCATTAAATCTGAGATTAAACTTTTGGGGGCTAGGGAAAGGAAGACTTTTTAATTTGGCTGAAAACCTGAAAACTGCTGCTTCCCATTGCTTTAATTGCGAACTCTGGAACAAAAGTGACAGAAATTTTACCAAGTGCAGTTGTGCTGCTTTGGTCTCTGTTCCCGCCCCTCTGGGAGACCAGTGGGTTTCTCTTTCAGACTCCCCCAGGGTGGCACAGGGCTGCAGACTTCCAGCTGCAAATCCAAAGGGAGCACATCTCTAATCCCAACCAAACCTCACAGGAACGTGCTTTAATTGAAGCACTGTGTGGCTCTTAGGCTTTGCAAAGTCTTGTTTCTCCACAACTTTGTTTCACGAGTGAAATTGCCATAGTGGCTGGCTGTGCTCCAGCTTTCACCTCTGAGACGAGAACTGGGAATTTCCAAGGCACAGCTCTTCCTAACCTTGTCGTGCTTTGTGTGTAACACACTGGATGATTTTTGGTCTTCATATACATATATATATATATATGAAAAGTTATATATATATAAAACTTCCTCATGGTTGATGCCCTGTGCTGGGACTCTTGAAGGTGGGATTTCAGCCATATGTTATACCCCAGTCTCCAGATGTGACCTTCACCTCTGATGAATGTGAGATGAAACCTCACGTCTCTGCTTTCTTGTGGTCTTATCCGTGTGGAGCTTTTCTACAAGTTCTCACTAGTACAATGGCCAAGCCACAGAGGTGAATGGGATGAACAGCCTTGCACAGGTGGAAATCTATGTAGACAGAAATGAATGAGTTTTCTAGTTCTCTGGACAGTGATCTGCTTTGTACTGCACCTAGCGTGATGGAATCTGCTACAAGGTGGAATCTCTGAGGCCTGTTTGCCTGCTGCATGTTAGCACCAGCTTTTGTAATTGATCAGGGACTGCTGGAGTGGCTTCTAGTTCAGCACATGCCACCCCAGGAACTCACGCACCTACGTACCAATATAGTCGCTGCAGAGCACTTTAATGCCCCATGTCCTTAAGAAGCAGTGAAAAAGTCTGTGCTGCTCAATTTAGGGACAACCTGCACAGACATAATTGCAGGAGCAAATAATTGCTAAGGGGTCTTATTCTTTCCCTTCAGATTCTGCAAGAAAACCCAAGCTCTAGGTTGAGGACAAGCGAAAGAACTGTAGGTCCTAAGAAATGGCGCTGGAGAAATACTCTCTCCATTGTCAGAAGTACGCCTGGCTGGCTGGCTTTTAACCGCAGAAGTGCACAGACTCATTGGTCATGACTGCAACCTTCCTGGTGCTCTCTTCTCCTCCCATGGCTACCAGCTTACTGCTGTTGGTATGTTCTTCACTTGTGGTGGTATCTGCCCCAGGTTTGCAAATCTAGGACCATGGTTGTCTTTCACAGGAGGGTTAGAGCAGAAAGAAGAGAGTGTTTGGGATATTGGGTGGTGTCTGATGGAGGGAGAGTGCCTTGTGATACCTACTCTGGGCTGGTAGGAGCCTGGGCAGAGGCAAGGCTGTGTACTCCATTTCCCTTTGGGTTTAAAAGACTTCCCTAGAGGAAAACCTCTCATTTGAGGGTCTTTTTGCTTTCAGGAGAGGTTTCCCTCTAGAGAACCTTTTAAAGGGCTGGGAAATTTTCCTTTTCTGAGTTGTCCTTCAGGCACTGAATGGCAGGAATATGCCCCATGAGGAAGACCGCGCATGGGGGTCGGCTCTGCAGGCGGGATCCCAACCTCCTCCCCTGAGCAGGTGAATGGTGCTGGAGAACTGCATGTGTGTCAGCACCTGGAACTCGGGTCACTCTGGACTCATTGGGTCCATTGCAGAGGGCAATTGCTTTTGGACCTATGAATTGTAACGTCCCTCTGAAGCATGGGGAAGGCTATAATCGCTGCAGCAAGCGGGCGTTCACCAGGCAAACTCTCTTATGTACTTACTATGTAAGTCAAGAGTATTTACAGGAGATCTTGCTGCCTGTAACTTAAAGCTTTAGCGAAACAAATTGGAATTGCCTTCTGGAGGCCATTGTTATAAATTACAGCCCCAACATCTGTCCACATCTGCAATGTCTAGACAACCCGTCTCGGCAAGGAGAGTGAGCGCGGGGGAGGCTGTGATCGCAGCGGGGAGGGGAAGCAAAGGGCTTACGCTGGGGCTGTGCCGAGCACCCTGGCTCACGCTGCCCCTCTGCTTTTGAGCATGATGCTCGAAGCAGGGTCCACCCCATCCCAGCCAGCACAGACTTCCAGAAGCATCCAAGCCGGGAGAAGCCACATCTGCCTTCCCCCATTGTAGCCTGCAGATTGACACCAGCAACAAATTTGGCCCTTGGAAGCCTTGACTGCTGTTGCCTTATTTATTGCATGTTGGAGGATGTGAGGGAAGGCAGCGCCTTCAGGCAGGCTTGTTCCTGTCTTTCCCCGGCCCCTGTGCAGCACTTGCGATAAAGAGGCCGGGCCCGTCAGCTGAACGATTGTATTTTTTTTACAGTTCCTAGCGCAAACCTTCTCATTTATATGTAAAGTAGCCATTAGTCATAGCTCTGTTCCCTCACACTGCCTGATGTACAATCACATTTTGCAGTGGATGAATCTTTCCACACAGCTGCTCTGCTATGAATAATCCGTTGCTGGGCCCATAAATCAGAAAAAAATCATGCACCTCCTTTGCCTGATCCTTACACAAAGTCATATATTTTACATGAGGACAAGCTAAATATTCATGAGGCTTTAAAAGGCTTTTCTGACTACGAGGTACTTGTTGGGGTTGTTTTTGTTCTGTCGGGTCAGGTTTGATGGTTTGGGTTTGTTTTTCATCCTCATAAGAAGAAATCTTTCTTCCCCCTTTGCCACCCTCCAGGCAGCAACGCTGAGCCCCTGGCGATGCTCCTCCGGGGCTCTTGCGTTTGCCGAAGGACCAATGAATTCATCATCGCTGCCGTCTCAAGGACAGGCTGACGGAAGGTACTGCAAACACCAGAAGACACTTCCCAGAAGCGTGGCGGGTGTGGGGACCTCGCCAGGCCTCAGCGAGCGAAGGAGCTGCTTTTGAGGGTGAAGAAGCGCTTCCAGATCTGTGCTGGGGGGACCCGGCTGGCTGCGTGTGGGGGTGTGTGTTTCTGTATGTGCACAGCCCCGCAGGGCAGCCCAGTGCTCAACGCTGGGGCCTCTGGCAATGTTGTGGGGGAAACTGGGAAGGCTGCTGACAAGGGCTATAGCCCCTGCTCAAGAACATCACTTTCACCCGTATTTCTTTTAAGCCAGATTTTCAAGCTGGATCAAGCCAGATTTCTCTGTAGAGAGCCAGACTCTCTACAGAGTCTACGTAGAGGACTGGGAACAGGACTTCAGCATCTCCTGCTTCCCAGAGACCAAGGGAACCCAGGGGTGGACCAGCACCATGCAGCCCCAGTGGTAAGATGAGAAATTGGGAAATGAGCTCAGGATTCCCCGTTGAGGATCCCAAACTCCCAGGATGTGGCCTTCCCGAGTCATCCCCCTACTCTCTGCCTTGGCCATCCACAGCCTCCAGTGGCAGCCATGATGCTGCCCATGCAGGGAGAGGGCTCTCAACCCCCAGGAGGGTCAAGAGACCCTGACAGTGTGAAGACAAGAGGTTTTTAACCTGGTATCTGCTGAATTAGTACCTTCACGTTGCTGAGATGGACCAGTCTCATCCTACCCTCCCCTGCCCTGGAGTGCAATTTCCACCCACCCTCCCAGTAGCTCTGACATTCGTCTGATCACAAGAAAAGCCAGTTTGACTCGTCCACACAGAAGTGTTTAGTTTGTATTTCCTGATTATAATTTTTCTGCCACTATAGTGAATTGAAACAGTTCACCGTGCTAGCAAACAAGCGTCAGAGCTGGCACAAGGTGAGAGGAGGGAGCATGTGGCTGGCAGAGACAGGAGAGGGGATGCAGCTCCCCTTTTCAGCAGCACAAGGGATAAATTCAGCTCAACCTACAATGTCAATCCACAGCCTGATTGTCTGGTTTCTCTGCAGACAAGACTCTTTCTCTCTGCTCATCCCCTCCACGTGTGCAGCCTTGCACATCTCCTTAGTACCAGGTAATGGGTACTGTCCTGCTCCAGCCATATAGCGAACATAATTCATACTACATGGTCATAGACTCTCTTCTTTTGCTCTTGTATGACTGAGTGGCAATGTCCCTTTGTCCTAAAAAAGCCCCTCCGCCCACAGGCTGCAGGGAGCCATCCTGCTCCCAGATCCCCCAGGCCACTGCACACCAAGCCCCTTCAGCTGAGGTACCAGCGCTTTGTGCGAAGAACACCGCTGTCACGGACGAGCTGGGGTGCAGAGGCTGAGCCGAACCACTGGGACACTTCTGGGTGCAGGGGTCCCCGTCTCCCCCTCACAAGCTCTCCTGCTATCAAATCGTTGTCTGTGTGCTCAGCACTGTGAAGCACATCTGCAATAAACGCTGCTGCTGCTGCTGCCAAGATCTTGCAGGACAAAGGGAAGAACAAAAGGTTCCTCTACCGGTGCTCTCCCCTTGTTTTCTCTTCCCTTCCTTTTTGCTGCAACTTGGAAAGAATGAAGTCAAGGGACTGCCAAAGCAGAGGAAAACAAGGCCAAGCACACACAGATGGCGAGCCCACAAATTTAATTTAAAATCATCCTTTATTATTCAAAATATTAAAATTCAGGCAATAATGCCCAAAGGAATCGCACTGATTAAAGCTCCCTAATGTTTCATGGCCAAATCTTGCTGCTTCCTCCAAGGGTCACTGGGACAAGAAGTGAAACCCCCCTGGAGCACAGGGAGAGGTAGGGCTCTACCTGCTGTAGATCGCTTAACCAAACAGTTACTTACTGACCCAATCAGCTTCACTTAAAGCAAAGCACCAGCTGTTCCTTACCCAATTAATGATTGCCACAGCAAATTAACATGGCGTTACACCAGGCGTGGATGTGGTCCGCAGAGTCCAGAATGCACAGAGCAATATGCTATTGCAAAAATAATCACAGTAATATCTTTACCGTTAGGTAGCATCCTTCATCTGGAAGGATGGTGAGCTCCCTGTGCGCTGTATGGCTTGCTTCGTGCAACATGCTCTGCAGCGAGGCTGCGGAGGGCAGGGAGGGGGGGTATATGGTTGCTGTTTCAAGGGGAAAGTAAGAGGAGATGGTCAGGGCAGCTCTACTGTGTCAGAGACAGCAGTGACCACACATGTCTGGTTCTTGGTTCCTGGCATCCAAACAAATCATTATTTAATTGGCTGTAAATCTGCTGAACCTGAAGTGTGCTTCCCTCTGCCTTACGCACCGCAGACCTCTCCGATGCCTCTCCTCCTGCTGTGTGATGTGACACCCTGATCACACAGGGCTGCAGCAGGGATCTGTTGGGTGTCACAGCTCGGTGTGCTGACCGTTCTCCTGCTCTGGGCTGTAGCAGACACAGCAAGCTGGTGGGCACAGAGCCGTCTGTCCAGCTGCAGCGAGTGTCTCACAGTGGGAAGAGGCCACAAGACTGGGCTGCAGCCACAGGAATCCAGACGAAGTTCATGTGGTGAGGTGTTACCTCCGTGCCCAGAGCTGCCAGGTCGAGTGCTGCCTCTCCTCAGTCTCTCTGTGCTGTGGTGGAGACTCTTGCCCTGTCCCTCTGCAGTTGTCCTGCATCGTGCGGTCCCAATGGCAGAATAGCAGAATAACTGAGCCACTCTCTTCTTCCACCAAGGTTAAGTCCAGCACCTAAACACTCATCAGTTGTGGCTCCACTTTGTTCATGCTTTTTATGACCCAGAGACATTAATCCCCTATAAGTTACAGTCCAGACAGATCAATCGGCCTAGAGGGCTTTGGGACACTGGTGTCTAGTGCTGAAGCATTACACTTTTCAATTTTCCTACAATTAGGCCAGCATCAGATATTATTGACAAATAAACTGTGCAATCAAAGCCTTGAGCCCGTCACGCTGCTGTGAAGAGGATCCATTTACATCCCAGCCAACTGCAGGATGCCTGGAGGGAGGAGACGCAGGAGAGCCGTGCCCCAAGCGCCGGCGGCCCCTGGTTGCCTGCAGTACTGTTACAGGAGCTGTCCCTTTGTAATTAGAGGACTCCCTTATTATAATTACTGTTATTTATATAATTGTGGTAAGCGTTTTCAGTGCTGTCAGCAGTCTGGAAAATGCCCAGCCCCATAACAGCCAAGCATTTCAGGCGTTTCACTGCTAAGAGTCTGGGCTTAAAGTGTGATGACCAAGAGCGTGGCTGGGCCAGTCCAAGAATAGCAACCCATGTCCTGGTGACCTGAAAGCTTTCTTTGGAAGATTTCTATGCCTCGGGATTGTAGAGGGAGGACATAGGGTTATCCCTGCCCCCTTCTCTCAAGCCACCGCTCTGGGAGTGTTGCTCAACCCAGCATCACACCCTGCATGGGCTGACATTCCCCGTCACCTCTGCTGGGTCATTGGCTGGAGGACACACTCCTGGCAGTGGGTCAGGAGGCGCCACCCAGGTCATATGTCCCTGCAAGGAATCCAGTAATGGGCATATGCTCTACATCGTTTTCTCTCTGATTATCTCGTTTAAAAATCTGGGGGAGATGAGGTGTTTAGAGAAAATGAGGGAACCAGCACAGAAGACGCTGGTTTCATACCTGAGACTTGAAGCTTCACTTTATAGGTCAAACACAGGAACAAAAAGAATGGGTTTAAGTTAAGCCTCATGTCAGCAAGCAAGTGCTGATGTTTGTGGCTGGCTCCTTTGCATCTAAAGAGGAAGAAATTCAGGGTAACTCGCTTAAGATGCTGAGTCAAACATATAAATGCAGCAAGGAAAAGAAACTGAACATTTTACTGGATGACAAACTGCGTAAGAATCAGTGTCATGTTTGCTATGGAGAAAGGAAAACTTAGCAGGCTCTTATAATTAGTACTGAAGACACAGCAGGTAATTCCTCTCTGCTGCTCTATGCGAGGTGGCTTCAGCTTTTGCGCACACTGTAAAAAAATGTAGGAAAATTGGAGAGAGATTAGACAAAATTAACAAAACCAAGTGGATTAGAAGCGATGGCTGCGAAAGAGGGAGCTGGTCTTGTTTGGTGTGCAACAGAGAAGATTAAAGAGGGGGATATGGCAAATACCTTCCAGTTTATGTACAGCTGCTATTAAAGGGATGCTGATCAATTCTTTTTTGTCGTTGTTGTTTGCTGCTTGGTACAACAAGGAGAACTTGGCCAGATTTTCAGGGAAAATTGATTTAGCATCATTATTAGGAAAAAAAAGCTGAGCGTAAGGGCACCGAAGCACCACGGGAGGCTGTTTATGTGAGGAGCCTTCTTTACGGGACCGATTTGAACAAGCATCCCTTAAGAATAATGCAAGTCAGCTTGACGCATTCCAGTGACACAGGTTTCCCCGTGCCACATCCCCTGCCGAGGAGCAGCAATGGCCCCTTCGGAGTGGCTTTCTCTCCCTACGGAAGTCACCAGATGGTATTTTTGGTACTTGTTCTGCGCATGCAGGGGTACGGCCAAGCGCATGGAGTTAATTTTAGACAGCGTACCAGCAACATTTGACTTGAAAACCGGCAGCGCACAAGTAAAACGAGGGAGCAGCCGAGCTGTCGCGGGCGCCCCGGGCCGCGGGAGAGGGGGCCCTGCTGCCAGCCACCCCTGCGCCCCGCCATTAGCCACGCACGAGCTGCTAACGGCAGACAGCGCAGGGCTACGGCTTAGGTTGCCAGCCTTCCCCCTCCCCAGGGGGAGGTCTAGGGCTGGAATCGGCCCACATGGTCCCTGTGGAGAGAGGCTTCCCCCCGCCTGCCTCCCTCCCCAGCCCCTGCCCGCAAGTCGCACCGCCACGGCCCCACCGTACTACAGCTCCCGTCAGCCCCCTCTCCCGCGGACGGCGCATGCGCCAGCCGGCTCCCGGCGTGCCCCCGGCCGCAAGGCCTTTCGGGCCCTGTAGTTCCGTCTCGCCGCTCGCACCCTTACCGGCGGGGCGGCCGGGGACTCCATTTCCCGTGGGCCTGCGGGCGGCGCATGCGCTCTGCGGGCAGCGGGGCGAGGTGGAGCGGTGGCGGGGGGGGGGGGGGGCGACGCGGGGCAGCGCAGGTTCCTGTCTGCGCTGGCTGCGGCCTGGCACTGAGAGGAGGGGCGGCCCCGGCCCCGGCCCTGGCCTCGGCGCAGGACTATGGACCCGGCCGAGGCCGTGCTGCAGGAGAAGGCCCTCAAGTTCATGGTGAGGGGCCGCGGCGGCGGTGGGCGCGCGTGTCTGTGTGTGTGTCTGTCTGTGTGTGTGTAGGGGCAGCCGGGGGGAGGGGCGAGGGATGAGGAGGGGCTGGGGAAGGGGGCGAAATGGGGCTGGGGGCGAAATGGGGCTGGGGGCAATGGGGAAGGGGACCGTGGGGGTGGCTGGGCCTCTCGGGTATGGTGGGCCGGGGGGGGCTCGGCCTAGGGGTGGGCGGTGATGGGGCCCAGAGGCGCCGTGGGGTGCGGGGAGGGGACTGCCTGGGCGGGGGGGGGAGAGCTCTGGGAAGTGCGTAAGACCCCAGAATCCATGGAAAAGTATAATTGTGCTAGAGGGGGGGTAGGGGGCTGCAGGTGCCACCTGGGAGTGGGAGAAGTTCAGCTCGAGTGTGGCAGGAGCTGGCAGAGGGGCCCAGAGGCAGCGGGAGGGCTGGCGCGCATAATTCTTGGGTTTTTCTCCCTGTTTATCCACCTTAGACTACCCTTCTGTACTGCGCACCATCTCTCTGCAGTCTTATTTTATTTTTTCCTTCCATTCTGCCATGAGAGCTGTAAATACTGAGGCTTAAATCTTTCACCTGCTGCTGCAGCAGCAGCATATCACCGATAGTGAATGTGAAGAGCACTTGCATTGTTTAGGTTTGCGAGTTGGCCTTTGGTGTGGAAAACAGCCTCGGGGGGGTTCTTGCATCCAAGATGCTCTTCAAATGTGGCTAGTTTACTTAGATGTGAGGCACGATGCACTTAAACTGTAGTTTCATTCTCTCTGTCTTCGTTTGTTGGTATTTCTAAGTGTTTTGGCCAGAAACATAAGATTTAGAAATGAAAACAAACTGGTGCCAACTGAATTGAATGTAAATTTCGGGTGCCCCAAACTGTTCTTTCCCTAAGGATATAATTTAAATGGCTGGCAATGTTTGCTAAAAGTTTGTTTTGGATTAGTGCTTCCAGTGGTACAGAATTAAATCTAAGCTCATCAAGAAGAAGCAATTCTATTAAGCTGTCAGAACATATGCCCAAAATGAAATTGAGGAAACGCTAGTTGCAAATTTTAATTTTTAATTGAGCTTCAAAACACTCATTTGGCTTCTGTTTTTGAATCTTGTAGAACTTGTTTCTCTTGAGACTTTTTGACCCCTTTGCTAGTGGTCTCCAAGTTTGTCAGATTTATAGTCTCAGCTCAGTGAAGTGGGAAAATGCTATGGATACCTAAAAAGGCAAGGTAGCAATTAGTAATAATAAACTACCCTCTTTGGTGTGTGATTGGCCGAAGGAGTGTCCCAGTTCCTGTTGCACTTGTGTTTGGCCAAGCTTGCTAATTACAACCTGCCTCTAGATAGTGAGTTTCATATCCTGAAAAGTTTCTGCCGAGACATTTTTGTCTCCTGCCAAACAGCATTGTGAACATACTACACTGACTTCTTTTATGCTGCTTTTTTTCACCCCCTCTGCTAAGATTCCCATCCAAGGGCTTAGTCCAGGCGTTTGAGATCTTCAATAAGGTTGAGCCTGGGACTGGGGGGAATCCCTGTCCTTCTTGCAGCTGGCTGTGTGCCACTCGAACAATAAAGCTCCCTGACACTTAGAGACCTGAGCGTGAGAGAGAGCTGCTCTTACAGGAGATGCCTCTGTTAAGAGCACCAGATAAAGGGAGGAATTATCAGGATCAGGCTGCGCTGAGAACTAAAAGCTAAACCGAGTTCCTCAATGTTTTATTAAAATGCCTCTTGTATGCAAAATGCTTGTAAAAAGTGCAGTGAAAGATGTGGCTTCCCTCTGTCCCCTCTGAACTTTTTAGGGTATTTTTGCTTGCAGGTTGCGAGCGAGAAAAGCTTTTGTTTGACGCATCTCAGGCTTTTGCTTTAGCGCACGCCCATCTAGAACATGACTCTTACTTTAATTTTGCTGATGAAGTAAAGTTTTTGTCAGGCTTGGTGGGGTCTTTTGGTGTTCGTGGAGGTGTGGCAGAGGTAGTTTGTTTTGATACGTGAGGTATCAGTTGCAAGGAGCAGCATGGCCCTCCTAGGAAGTGTCTTGTTTCTGCCTTCTAGCACCCAGAAAGCGCTTAGGTACTGCAGTAATGGCGTTGGTACAATTATCTACATAGAGGTAGTAGATCAGCTCGTGCATCCTCTCAACTAATGCTGAATCATTCACAGTGTATTTATCTTGTTCATCCAAGTGTGTGATATGCTTCACATACACCTTCCTTGTTAGGTGGGCTCTCAGTTTGGGTTGAGGTGGGCTTTGCTCTTAATTATCGGTTTTCCCTGAGAGTTTCCCAAGTGCCATTGTAGGTGAATACTGAAATTCATGAGACCTGTTATCTCTCCTGCTTTTAGTACTTTTGTTTTTGATATGGATTTGTGGTAGGTTTCATTTCACGCTGAAAAGCGGCCCTGTAGGTGGTAGTGGTTTTGTGCTTCTCTAGAAAATAATAGTTTTTCCAAGTAAAAACATCAGTATCTAATTTTTGGCATTGACTTTGCGCAGCTCTCTTGAGTCACAAGGTGTCGGAAAGGCGGACCTGGCGATTTGTTTTTCACTTTTGTGTCTAACTCAATAGAAAAATGTCACGGGGAGACTTCATCCAAGGCTAATGCTATAAATGAAATTATCTTCCTTTAAAGTATCTGTGTTTGTTTTTTTTTTTCTGTGTGCTCATGTCTATGCAGCTTTTCGATGGGAGTAAGAGAAGGCTGCCTTCATACTGCCTGGTATGGGCTTGATTACTTGCCAATGAAGCAGCGTTACATTTGGCTAATCTCTGCTACCAGTTTCCTAGTTATCCGTGGTCAGCTATGATACGTATACTCTAATACTTTAAGGATTAAGTAATTTATTTAACTTCGTTTGCCTACTCAGTTTACCTCTGTATTTTAAGAAGGCCTAAATTATTTCTGATACTCAATTGCTGTGTATTAGCATTATGTAATACTAAGCAACTGCTGGCCAGGAAAGACTCTTCTGGCTGGTGAATGAGTGTTTTCTATCATGTATTCTACATGTCATCTTCCAGAGCTTTTTTTGAATGAAAGACAGTTCATAGATTTAAAATATGATCTTGTAAATTATATAGTCCAGTGTTCTGCAGCGACACCAAGGATTTTAACCAGAGTGGAATGTGTCTCAGTTCACCTCAGCCCCCTTTCATGTCTCTACAATACTACAGGTAAAACTACACTCTTCATAAAGTATGGTGTGTAAGAGACTGATGCACAAGCTAGAAGGAGAGGTGGATGTGAACCCATTGGCTTAAAAAAACCCCAAACAACCAACATACAAACCCCCCTCCCAAAAACCCCTTGCCTGACAGAGCTCTGGTTTTATGCCTTCAAGAATGTGGGATTTCTGTTGTCATAATCATTTACAAAAGTACTAGAAATGAGGTGCTCAATAAGTAACTTTCATATTTGAATAAAGTGTTTAAAACTGTAGATACAGTATTTAAAGTATGAGTGCGATAGGCTCAACTGAGACTTTGATTAAATGTCATATAAAGTAAACTACATATGCCTGCATAGAATAGTAGATATTTTTTCAAAGTAGCTTCAAATGGTTCTGTTAAGTGTACGAATGTTCTGATGATTATCTTTTTAATTAAAATGAGAAATCTTTGTTTAAAGTGGCATTCTTTTTTACGGCCTGTTACAGTCTCTGTAACAATCATTTCTTAAGTCTGAACGTTTTTAATTCCAGGAATCCATTTATATAAAACTATGTTTAGACTTAATTAAGGAACGATTCTTACAAAGCTTGTAAATAGCCAGGAAAAAAGGGACAGAAAATAAAACTGACATTCACACTTAACAGAATGATTGTTACAAGGTATGTAATATGCTATAAAAATACAATAAAGCCCTTTCAATAAGAGTTCATATTTTTTGTTCCTCATTTTGAAAGGTATTTAAGAAAAATATCAAAGCTCTATGAAGCAACATCTGTTTTCTTGAATGGACTAGTGACAACTTCAGTTGTGTTTAATTAGCAGTTCTTGGAGCTGTACCTGACCAGTTTGGGAGGCAATAGCTTGATATTTAATGAAGTTTCACTTTCTCAGTTTTTCTGAATGAATCAATTTGCAGTACTTCATTTAATTTCCTGGCTTGTAAATAGGAAGATGTTGATGCTAGCATTCTTCATGAGCGCCTTTTTTCAGTTTCACCCCCAAATTACCATTTTTGTTTTATTTCTGACTGACATGGTTCTAGGAGGTCCTGATGGCCTTCCAATTTCACAGGACAACCAAAGCCTTTTTGGTTGTCTTTTAAGATGCGTCTGTGGGTTTTTTGGTTGTTGTTGTTGTTTCTGGCTTTTTCTCTTTTTTTCTGTATGAGAGAAACACCTGAAGTTCTTTAATTTTTCTCGTGGTTGTAAGAGCTTCTGCATAACTAGCAGGCATAGTCAGTGTAATAGGAGACCAGAAGGGTAATAGACTTGGAATCTCTTTTCTTTTTTTCTTTTTTTCTTCTATTTGTGTGTGTGTGTGTGTATATATATGGAATAGATGGACAAAAGCTGGTGCTTTAAAAGAGGTTCTGTTTGCACTGAACCTGTATGATTTATGGTGTCAGTAGGACTGGGATTTTTAAGACCTAGGACTGGTTAGTTATTATTATAAAACTCTGTTTTGAGAACCTTATAGTCTTTTTAATAACATATTTGAATTGTGGTCGTTGTGGTAGAGAGCCCTGGGTATCCAAAGCAAGAGTGGCCTGAAAGCAATATTTTTTTGTAAAACAGCTGTGATAGCAGAGAGTTGCCCCCTAAATGCAGAGTTGCAAATCCTGCTTCAATATTAAACATGCTTAGTAATTTTTTCCAACAGAACTGAAATAACATCCTCTTAGTTTGAGGATTTGTTGGGACTAGTATATTGTAAAGAAAATGTTGATTTATTTTCTTCTGCCCCAAACTTTGTGTTGTAGTTTTTTCTGTGCTTGGTGCAGGCCTTTGGTACTTCAGTAACTTCACCCTCACTTCTCTGGTAATGTTTCATTTCAGCCACTTTGCTCCATTAAATGTATGCAATTAGAAAAGCAAATGGCAAATTTGCTATCGCATCACTGAAGTATTTAGTTTCATAGACTTAAAAAGCAGAATTTGTTGCACCGTGCTCTCCGCACTGTAATATATACTATAAACATCAGAGAGAATAGGCTGACCTTAATATTTGCTTCCCAGACTAAATCGCCGCCTTGCAGCAGTTATTTCCCACTGAATAAAAAGTTTAATTTCACGCCCTGATTAGTGCTAGTATGTGCAGGTGGATATTTATTTTATGCAGCTAAACTAATCTGCCTTGGCAAATTATTTGCCAGTCAGCAGAGCTATAATTCCTCATGAGTATATGGTACTAAATTATCATTCTCATTAGTAAGATAAAGCAGACTGTTCTAACCACAAATTTTGGTTAGGCAAAAGGTTTCCTAAATAATCCTTGGAAGATACAAGACAGGCACAGGGGCCTTGACATTCTCAATATTCTGTAGTGGTTTGATATGGAAAGAAGAAATGGAGATTTCAGAGGAAGAGAATAAAATTATTCTGTAGCTTTGTCTTATCTCTAGAGGTGAGGTAGGAACGTGCAGTGTTTGGATATCGCCTCTTTAAGAGGTGCCTAATGAAGAAAAAATGAAATGGTGATCTTTGGAGCATTTCCAGTGGCCAACAACGCTCTGATCTCTGGGCCGTAAATGAGATGAAAATATAAAATGACATTGTTTTGTTTATTTTCAATGTTTCAGCAGCTACTGAATTAGGGGAAAGAATGACTTGAGACTAGAAGTTAAATGGCAGAGAAAACTTCATGATCTGGTCTCATTTAAAATTCACTTCAGACTCTAAAACCATTTAAAGTGGGGATCGGAAAGTATTTCCTGACGTACGAATGTTGACTGGGTGCACATGTTGAGTGAATGTGTTCATCTGCTGTTTTGTTTTCTTTGGATTTTACTGTGATGGTAGTTTGTTTGTATCATAAAACTTGTTAAGGAAAAGTAGTTATTTTCTATTACAAGGAGAGTCATTTATACTTGTAAATGATGAATTTTTATTAAGAATTGAGTGAAGGGATTCCACTGACTTTTTTCATCTGTATAGATGCATTTCTCATTATATTAATTTTCTCAGTGATCACTGCGTTGGTATTTAGGGTATAAATGATCAGATCACATGTAAGACCAGCGAAACCAGTAAGTCGAGCAACTTGATTTTGTTGTATAAAAATTTCATGCTAAATTCAACAATGTAGATGGAATAGGATGTTTTCTCACTTCCTTGTCTGCTTTCTTTGTGTCATCTCTAACCTGGCGAGATTTATGTAATATTTAGCCATTCTCAGTGGCAAATTTAGCTAGTGTTTCTAATATTCCATCATATTTCCTTGAGTCTTCCTCATTTCCTCCTTCCTACAATTTGGGAGTTGCTCATCAAGATGTATTATTTATCTATTAAGTCATTTTGCACAGAAGGACTGAATACGGTGTGTGTTTAGCTGTGGAAACTGAAAATGAGTTGTAGCATAGCAGAGTCCAGTGGCTGCAGCTAAATAGCAAGTGTTCAAAATACAATTAATAAGCAATCAAACATAAAGCTATTTCTTTGACAGGATGCTGATTAGTGCTGAGAAAAACTTCTTGATTCTGCAGAAACTGTTGAAAGTAAACATCCTGGGAGTTGCATTAAATATGCCCTGCTTAATAAACAACAGTACTTTCCAATGTCTCTTTATCTGAGGTCTTGAGGAACTCTGGTGTTGGACAAATATTACCCCTGCTTTGCAGAAAGAGAAAGCTGAAGCTCAGAAATTTGCCCGGGGTCATGGACTGGAGGAATTTGTGTAGGGTCATACGGTACACTGATAATTGAAGACAGAATAAATAGAAACCAGTTCTTCTAATAGCTAGCCTTGTGCTTCTGACCATGTTTTGGTTAATTTTACAATTGGCTAGCCACCTGTTAAGATAACACATTTTATCATTAAACAAAATTAATTTTAAAAATGGCTTGCAACTGTCTGTTTTTAATGGGATCTGAATATTCTTAGTTTTAATCTGCCTCATGAGGCTTGTCTTTCTTCTGGGAAGTACATTGTTACATCATTAAAATATCATCCCCTACTGAGAGAGAAATCGGTCCCATTCACTAAATGGCAATGCTGAAACAATGACAAGTATTTCTAAAAACTGCATTAAAATTCATTTTTGCTCTTTCATCTGCAAGTTCTGTGGTTCCATTTACCAACGGGTGCTCGGCCTGCTTGTAGCTCTGTGTGCACAGCCAGATTTTTTTTAGCTGTGATGGCAGAAGTTTGAGAAACGGCAACGAAGACTTTCAGTGTTAAACTGTTTCACTTTTCCACAGTGATTTTTGCTCGGAAACAAAGGATTGATCAAAATTTTGCATTCTCTAGCTGCTTCTAGTGCTCCTCTGTAACTAAGAATTGAGAAACAACTGATTTAATGTTTCCTCCCCTCACTGTTGAAACAGGGTCTGTGCATTCATCTTGATGAGAGCAGCAGGAAGGAGAGAATGAGGAAGAATGGGAAAGCTCGGCAAGGGGTCTTTCCAGTCTTCTTGAGGGAAGGACAGAAGTGTTTACAGTCTGTGAGCAGGAGCTGTGCAAGCTCTTGGCAGAATCCACTGGAGTAACCAGTTTGGACTAGCAGAGGCAAAGTGCCTTAGTGCCGGTTTAATTTCCCTCATCCCATGGTAAGAAGGGAAAAGTTGCAGGGACGTGCTGTGAAGGAATGAAGAAGTTGTTCTTAAATGCAGTGGTATGTTAGCAAAACTGTAATAAGCGTACTTCTAACTTAAGTGTAGTCTAGATGGCCGATCTTCTTCAGAAGCACCTGGAGCAAAACAGGTCTGAAGAAGGTTGTAGAAAGAGAGTTTGGGACATACCAGCCAGTGTAGAACTCTGGTGTGGTTTTCCCATCAGCTGGCTTCATGCCTACATGTGGAGTCTCTCTGTTTGTTTGTAGGAGTCCTCTCTCTTGATATTTACAGCTAAGGACATACGTTATTCTTACAGATTGTGAGTTTTGTTTTGTTTTTCAAATACAGGAGGATGGATTAAATACTTGGGAGAAAGATGATGGCTGTCTTTGCTTGGAAATGAAGCAGAGCAAGACTGCATTCTGCCTGGAAAAGAAAACTTTAACATTTCCAGGCTTGCCCGTATAGCAACCAAAACAGTCTCTAGTTGTTTCAGAGAAGAACAGTCTAGCATGAAAGTCCATCATACAATGTAGTCACTCTCCCTCTACACACATCATTTGTTATTTATTGTGAGAGCGTTGCAGAATGGCGCAGTGTTTATGTGGGAGTTGCTTTTAGTTTATGGATAGTTGGCCTAATTCTGTCTGTTAGGAAGATGCTGGCGATTCTCCAGGGGGGTAGTTCATTGGGTCTGCTCAGTGCCCTTCATTCTTAAATGCCAAAACTCTCAACGGGATTGAGAAATGCAGCCAGCTATCATTCATCTCCTGCAAATTAGAACAGTGAGAAGTGGGTGTAGTCTCAAGAAATGATGGATCGATCTTGTTTTAGAAGATGGGTCCTGGAAGCATCTCAACAGATGTTGACAGTGTTAACACCCTCTTTAAATATAACACAAGGTGTTTTCTGTTGCTAATAGGTTTAAAAAAACCAAAAATATACATTCCTTGTTAAATTTCTTTTTGTAACTTTTTTTTTTTTCCTTTTTTTTTTTCTCCTTTTGACTGGGATGACTCCAGTGAAGTGTTTTGCTCTTGTACTTTGTCACAGCTGTTGTTTATAAACAAGCATAAATGTCCTGAAAGTTGTTTTTTTTTTTACTGACAAGAAGATGTTCCTATATGTCTTTATGTCACTGATCTTAAAATAAGACTTTATGCAGAGGCAAAACAGTCAGAGCCCATCAGTGAGAGGAAACATCTCCATATGGGATTGGAACAGGTTTTGTGGAGCATGGGTTCAAGTCTGCTATTGGCAGTCCCTAGACTACTGTCTAGTCCCTTTTGCAAGCTACTCAAAGCAGTTCTTACGTGAGTAGAATTTTCTTTGCTATGCCAAATTTGACTACTTTGAAAGCTAGAATCCTCATTCTTATTTTCTAGCTTAACTTCATTCATGGCTAATTCATTCTCATTTGTTCTTCTGCCAATGTTGTCCTTGAGCTTAAACAGCTCTTCTTGCTCCCTTGTGTTCATCTGCATATATTTGTGGAGAGCAATCATATTCTCCTCTGAGCTGGATCTGGTCAGGCTAAACAAGTTTTTGGGTTGTTTTTTTTTTTGTTTGTTTGTTTTTTTTTTTCTTCTTTCTGTCATAAGACATTTCCTATAACCCTTGACCACCTTAGCAGACCTTTTTAAATAGCTGCAGAATTTGATTAATCTACCTGGAACATGAGTGACCAGAGCTATACAGAATGTTCCAGGAAAAGTTTTATTTTTTCCTTGCACAAAAGCAGTAATACTATTTTTTCTCTTCTGGGAATTTTTCACTTGGTACGATATCCTGTAGTAGTATTTGCCATCTTCATGGCTGCATCTTATTAATGAACCATCCTTAGCTAATGAGTGACATATCCCAGGACCTCTTTGCCTCTTCTCAGTTACTGAGTCCCTACTTTATAATGGAAATAATGTTACTTTTTAATTTAATTACATCTGTTGTTGGTTCTGTTACCCAGGTCTTCACGATGCTGTGTTCTATGTATTTATGATGTCTCTTTGTCTTCAGACAATTTCATTAGCACATTAGTAATTCTTGGGGGTTTTAGCCATTAGTGAGAATATTTTAACATTACTTTCAAGATTAATAGTGGATTTCAACAAGGATCAATATCTGTACAGCTTGATGGTTCCTTTTTCAAAATAACCTGTGATCCTCTACCCTTTTTAGTTTCTTATCCTCCTTATAACTCTGGTATTAATCCTAATCCTCTCCATTTTAACTAGTAACTTCCTACAAGTCATCTATCAAATGCTTAACTACTTCTAATTTGTCTGGACTTCAGTGATCTTCTTAAAGAAGAAGATTGGGTTAGTCTAGCACTAATTCTAATTTGTTCTAAATTGGGAGTAGATTTACTTAGGCCTCATATGGTGACTGCTTCGTTTTGGCAATAGCTATTAGTGCTCAATCTCAGTAGTTTGCCTTTCTTGGGAGCCAGGACATACTGTTTGTTGGTGTTTTGGGCTCTTTTGGGTTTTGACGGTTGGCCGGTCAGTTCTGCAACATTCTAGGCTCATTCTGGTTAGTCTTCTTAGATGCTGCCACAGGCTGCCCCTTGGGTATCTTCAGCTGCTTCTGTTGCCATGGCTTCATTCTTGCATCATAGTCCTCCAAGACAGCAGGCTTCTTTGGAACCTCTTGTTGTAAGGAGGAGTCTCCTCTGGTTAAGCCAAGCAAAGGAGCATTTGCATCTTGTGCCAGTCTCACGGAGTTGGGAACTGTCATAGAGCTGAAATCAGAACAGGGTATTTAGATCAGTAAAGGAAATTTAATATATCTCAGTAAGTACTTAGGGCAATTAGTTACGAATTCCAAGTTACTTATGATGGGTGAGTAGGTCGCACATTGTAATTGTAGCACAGCGCTTTGGGAGGAAAATGAATTGGGATAGAATGGCCATTCTGCAAATAGGAAGTTTTTTGGTTGTTTTATTGACCAGGAGAATGCTTGGCTTGAGTGCTGGAGTCTGCTCAGAAGACGAGAGCTCGCTAGCTAAACAGAAAACGTGATGGTTGAGTGCAGGAGTCTGCTCTTGAAAGCATGTCCATTTCTTTAGGAAAAAAACCCCAATATTCCTCTAGCAAATTTTTCTGCTTAATGTGTGAACTGCAGATTTCCTTCCAGGATACTTGCCACAGACCTCTAGCCCATCTCTTCAGCATGCTTTTTCGTATGCTACCTAAAACCCAGCAGGAGATGAGGAAGGTGAAAGTTAGCACTTTTTCTGATTTTACTGATTATGGAGATCGTAGTTTTCCAGACTTGTTAATTTTGTTCACCTTGGCTGTCATTTTTTTTTTGTCAAGTACAGAATTTTCTATTTCTTGATGCTCTGAGTCTCAGTGAAAAATGAGAATCCAGGTGTGGTTTCTGACTCTTCTCTGGACAAGACAAGATACTTAAAAGGCATCAGCTTCGTTTTATTGATCTCTAGACAAGCTTCCAGCTTTCTGTTTTATACATAATGCTTGCACTGGGGATGCTGCTGTTCATGTTGGATACTTACATGGCACAAGTTCAGACAGTAGCATGTGAAATATAGCTTCTCTTTTCTTCACCGCAGATCTTGCAGTCTTGAAGGAGGCTGAATATAGGACTTGAATTTCCGACTTAAAATGTCAAGTGGTTGTGAAATCGAGCATGTTTTTACTTATGGGCACGAAGAGGATCTCTTTGCACTGCTATAGTAGGCATGTTCACAGAGCTTGCTGTTACTTTGTCCAGAGATTAATGGGGTGCTGTCACAGGTCTCCGTTTGGTCTTGAATACTGCAGCTTAGTATTCTTCTGAGCCCTTAAGAAGGTATCCAGGTGTTTCATGTTACAAAAGTAGTTTTCCTGGTAGCTGCTGCTCTTGCAGTGTATAAAAAATTGTGCCTTTTTATCTGTCAAGGAGTATCAATAAACGTTCTCCAGTAGGAGTTGTTTTGGAGCAGATCCTGGTCAACATAATCCAAACAAATTCACTAATGTAGCCATGTTCATCGCGTGTGGTGAATTCGTTAAGTTTGCAGGCAGAGTCAGAGCCTACTGTTCAAGAGTGACATGTCCTTCTGAAGGAGTTTGGATCAAACTCTTGAAATCGGACGGTCAACCAACTCAGCGCTCTTTCATTCCTTCTACCAAATTTTACAAAGAGCACGCTTAAATATTGTCAGATTATGGTCTTGAAATCGGAGCCCTCATGGTTTTCTCTCTTGATAATAATGAAAGATTTTGAAATCTTGTCTTTGGTTTTGTTGAATTGGAGTCCACAGATCTGACTGTGCTTTATTTTGAGTACTGCTTTTGACAGGGGAGTAAGGTATCTGTTGGGGACCATGAATTTGTATATTTTGTAGTGGGAATTCAGTTTATTGCTGTAATGCATACAAACTCATTGACAAGTTCTAGGCCACAGGGGATATTTTCCTTTGCTGTGGAAGTCATCTCAACTGGACAGTCTTCAGTGCAACTGGCCAAGCCCTCCCGGGTCAGTGACTGACAGATCTAATTCTGCCTTTGTAGCCGAGAGCCTGTTAGTTAATGGAGTCATGAATATTGTTACTCAGAGGCAACCTTCAGCTTATTAAAATGCATTATTCCTGTTCTTTACTTGATATTTATCAAACAAGTTGTTATATCTAATGAATGCAATGTTATCGTCAAATAAATACTGTGTGTAGATCATAACTTAAAAGGAATGAAAATGTAAGTAGCTTCACTGTTGCCTTGCAGTGACAGAGAGAGATGGGTTTAGCTTGCGTGTTTAAATCGTATGTGATGGAAACCCAGAGTGAATGCCCTCTCTGAGGGAAAAGGAAGCATTATGGGTTATATGATCAGATTCATAAGATCCTTAGTGTATATATATTTCATACAGGTCTCAACTTTCCCCCTGCCCCCCCTTCCTTCTTACATGGAAGCAGATGAAATGGAGAAGCAGCAGTACTGCCTTGCAAGTACCATAGTAGGTTTCCTTTTATAATTATCACTCTTGACATATTTATCCTTTCTTATGGAAGTGAAGATGCAGATATTTAAGAACCCTTCTTGCACAAAAAAGCCCAATTTCCGCTCAGTACTTAATTAGCACTTGTTTATGACACGGCATCTGATTTGATTTTCAAAACAAATTGCACAGTAAAGAGGCTGATATTTAAACTGTATAGTAACCACAGCTCCAGCTGTGACTCAAATATTGTAAGCCTTCAGGGGTTGTGTTTAGGCTTAGAAAATAGGAACTCAGGCCTGTAATTAAACGTCCTCTAAAAATCAGCCTTTGTAGGGAAGGGAAGAGGGGTACCACTGAATTTTAAATTACTGACTTGTTCTCAGAAATCATTCTGTTGTTCTAGGCCTTGCTAGGGACTGCAGAAATCAAATGGATTAAAAATCGGAAGAGTAGATTACTAAAGGAAAAAAGTCGGGTTGCAGAAAAAGAGATGAGCAAAGTAAGCTATTCTGGCTCATGGGTTTATAGACAGTTACGATATATATAATGATATAATTTAATATATGGGTAATATATAAGTTCTGTGGCCACCAAAAGACTAAAAAGAAAGTAGGCATTTCATACCGGGTAAAATTGCATTTCAGAACTGTGAATAAGTCGCTGATGGTTATTAGCCATCTGCAGTGATGGAAGGCTCATTTTTAAAGCAAGTCTTCAATAATAAACGTGGATGTCTTGGAAAAGGAAGTTGTTAGGGTTGTATTACAAGTTAATCACTCACCTAGATAAAAATGTGAAATATTCACAAAATAGCGTGATAGAAGTTAACAGACAGAGTGCTTTCAGAGTTACTTTTTGAGGTGGCTGTTGGAAGAGAGAGGAAAATTACCAGTCTGACTTCTAGTCACAGAAAATGCTGGAGCAGATGCTAAGAGAAAATAAATACTGCACTTACGAATGATATTGAACGATGAGCATAAACGGTGTGTGCTCATGAAAATACAAAAATGAGTAGATCTTGCTGGGCAATTAATTGTATTGCTGATGGAATTGCCTTGAATGGATCATAATCGTGGAATATTTTAGTAATGATTGATAAAATAATACAGCTTTCAAACAAGGCAGTTGTCTGTGTCCCAAATCTTTTAAAGGCTGGGGGAAGAGGGGCAATTTTTTATTTTTTTTTTTTTTTTAAGTTACCAAGCATGTATGAGGAGTTCTTCATTAATTTTGCAGTTGCATGTCTGTTGTCATTCAGACACTGAAATTTGAAAAGTTTTAACCAGATGTACTTATTTAATTGCTTGTCTTTGCTGAAGGAAACATTCCTGGGGGTCACTTACTATATGCCTCAGAGAACCACGGAAATTTAAAATTTAGGAGGTTGGTTGTAAAAGTTCAGACAGTGGTGGGTCTGTGTGCATTAAATGCTGGTAAACGAGAGCTACAGAGATTTTAATTAAGTTACGCTTTTCTATCAGTGCTTGAATTTGATATGAATGAGGGCTCGCTTGTGCAAATATCCCACTTTAATGGTATGAGCAGCAGTATGAGGGTAATGACATACCTTGTACTGATAAAATTTGCATCTCTTCTGTATAGTGTATTTACCTCTTAGATGAGAGTAAGCTTATCAAATGTAGAGGAGACATACTTCGCTGAGGGGATTTTGCAAGTATGGTGCTGAGGGATGGGTGATGGGTCTTCGTTTCTACTATTTGTATATTTAACTTGTCAGCATTGAAAAATAAATCAAATTTACAGTAGTTGCTAATCTGCTGGAAGTCCTGATTACTTTTATTGCTAATACTCGAGGAACTTTATTTTGAAGTCACAAAGAACTTGTGCTGCTAAGAGTTGTCTAAGTAGAAATACAGTGTTATCTTTGATACTGGAGAGACTTTTGCATGAGAGTAATCCTGTTGATGGCAATAGATCTAGTAATATCCTTATGTATTTGCAGGACCAGGGTCTTCAAATTAAATGGTTTAAATCAGTGCCTTAAATCAATTACTCAAACTACTCTGGACTGATGGGCATTACAAATGTTAAGCAGCCTGCTGGTCCTAAGAGAAAGCTTCACTGTGATCCTTTAATTTGTAGGTTAAGTGACAGAAACAGAAAGAAATGAAGTCATTTTTCACAGATTTGTTGTGTGAACCTGGGCAGATCAGAGACTGATATTCACGTCTCTTTACTCCCGATGCTGATTTCAAAAGTTCGTTATTTCTGCTTGTTTATGAAGGCTCTTTTTTTCTTGAGAAGTATACTGAGCTGGGATACTTTGAAAAAGCAGCCCAAACACTTGAGCCAGAAGTAAAACGTGGGTTTCTATAGCGTTCTTGCTCGATACGTAGGACTTCATATAGTTTCTTCCATTTTCAAGGCATGTAGAAACGTCAGCAGTTCCTCTCAGCAAACCTGTGAGGTGGGTTAAATGAGTATTGTCCTCGTTTTACAGTAGTAGAGAGACCAACCACCCGTGAGGTTAATGCTGAAGTAAGGATTAGGTCTTGGAGCATGATGCTTCTAGCTGTGTGAGGAGTCCCCTAAAAACATAGTTTGTTAATGTGTTAAGCATTGCAAGTCCAAACTCAGCAGGTGAATGCAGTAACCAGATATACTTGACTTTAATTTATCAGCACAATGGTGGTTATTATAATTCATGTTTAACTGAGATTACTGTCTAGGACACCAGGGCATAATCTTGCTACTGCTTTGAAAGATTTAGGAGGATTTCAATTTGAACTGGAGAGATAATGTTCAAAGTATATTGTGAAATCTTGCATGTGTACTTTTCTTTAGAGGCAAGATTTTAGTCTGTTCTAGGACTCGTTTTAGTTTCAAATTCCAAGGCTGGACTACTGCCCCACCATAGCTGTGAAGGTTCGTCATTCAGTGGTGACACGTTTTTCCTCTCCAACCAATTGTCTTTTTTAGTGTTACAAGTACCAAGGTGGACACAGTTTGTACAAACTAAATATTGTGCTGACACAAGAACAAATGGGGGTAAACTCACCTTGAATAGAGCCATTCTGAAAATGAGAAAGGTTTTTCCAGCCTTCCAGGAGTGATAGGGGCACGCATGTGCTGGTTTGGTGGTACAGTGAATTAAGAAAGGGATTGTGAAGTAGTTTCCAGGAGTAAGAAAGATCTCTGGAAGCAGTGTCTGTGGATGTCCTGTCTCATTCTGTTCCTTAGATGTAATTTTAATTTCTAAGCATCTCTTTTTCGTATGTTTTTGGAGGGGGGGGGACAACAGTTGAATCCATTTGATTGTGAGAATATCGTTGAACTGCAAATGAATGTCATGGCAGGCATTGTTTCATTTTTTTGTTCCATACTTTTTTCTAGCTTATATATGTTTTGTGCTTCCAGAGCAATTGAGTATCTTGCCTTTTCCTCGACCCGATAAAGCATGAAAACAATAAATGGGGAGGAGATTCTATTTGTCTATCAGTTTGAGGCATAATTTAAGGCTGTGTGTGAGCAAAGCTTCCTGTTACCTTGGTATTAAGGCTGCACCTCTTCAGGGGTTTTCATGTTGTCCAATGTCTGGTCTGACCATGTTGAGGATGGTGACTGTAAAAACACTCTCATAGCTTGACTGCTGCTGTTTTGACACCATTTAGCTTTATGTAGTGGCAAAAGCAATAATGACCATTAGTCTCTGCTACTGCACCCACCACAGAGGCTATGCTTATCCAACTGCATTTGTGTGGAAATCTTAAAGAAATACCTATGTATACTGAGTTGAAATATAAAATGATGGAGACCATAAAAATTGTGTTGGCTTTATTAGAAGAGTGTTCTTAAAGCAGCTGATATCAGAGGAGTAAACAAGAACTAACCTGGGGACTAAACCTTCATATGTGGCTTAAAAAAAAAAAAAGTCTGCATTGTTTAAAATGCTCCAGAATTTAGACTTAGGTTAGCTAGGTCCCAGTGTAAAAGGAGGTCTCTCTTTATGTCTATTCTCTCCTAGCCCCGAATACACATGCCAAAAGATGGATTCCAACTTATATCTTCTGGATACCAAGCATGGCTAAAGCAGGTTGGACTGTATTATTGTTATTCATCTCATGTGAGGGACCGTGTTGGACACCTGTGCTTGTCTCATTAGTGAAGTACATAAATGAGGGTGTAATGAAGTTACAGTGCCATGTTAGCTGATACCCCTCATAGCCATCACTGTTTTGTGTTTATGCATGCTGTGTTTGTATAACATTTTCTCACCAGTCTTATGAATGTGCACTTCCTGTAAATAAAAGTTCAAAATGCAGTCACCTGAAAGCGAAAAGGGTCAGTGTCTGAAAAGAAATCTGCAACAACAGCTTGAATTACAGAATTAAAATGGGCCTTCAAACACAAAGCTGCATGGCGGTGGTGCTGGTAATAATGGGGAGGCCACTGGGTTAAAACTCTGGAGAATTGCATCTAGCGTCTAATTCAGATCTGCCTGGGTGAAACAAGTATGGACACTTACTCACATCACATAACAATTGTGCAGTTTGACACAGTCTGACACTGTGGGGAGTCCCCACTCGGAAGTGGCCTAGTGCTATATTACTCTGGCTATTATTAAAGGCCAGGCTTTAGATGTCTCAGCAGTCTGCCTCTGGCAATTGCTGTCAGCTTTTCACTTTTGTGAGTGAAAAATCTCCCTTCAGAAAAAATAGCTTAATTTACAAATTGCCTGTACAAATCTCTTCTCTCATGAAGATACACGTACAATGAATCCTGCATCCTTGAGAATACATGGCTTAAAGTTGCTGTTTTTGTAGAAAGCCAGAATGATTGTGTTGTTATGGCAACAAAAACTGGAAATATGGAAACAGCACAGATAAGCTGCATCCTGTTGTCGTGGCAACTGGAGTTGTGAAATGATGAAACATGGTGGTGAAGGGATCTATGGTACCGTGAGCCCAACAGAAACAAAGAGCCAAGTCACTTGAGCAGAGTGGGAGAGAATTAAAAACTACAGCAGCAAAACCCCTTAAAACACACGAGTTTCATTGCAGGTACTAACATGATGGCTTTGATTCTCTCCAGTCTTCTCTCAGTATCTTACAAGTAGTAAGTAGTAACTTGTTTGTGCAAGTTGCTTACTGCTGTCAGCTTCCATTGACTTCTGTGAAACTGAGAAGAGCTTGAACACCTCTAAGATGATGGACATCGAGTCCTGAATTATATTTGCAAACCATTTCTTTGGATGAGTGATGCGTTGCAAAGGTGAAGTGTGCTTTGGAGCTTCTCCCCGAGACCATTTTTTCCTCTCTCTCTTCAAGTCCACACTAGTGAAGGTCAGCTCTGGGACATTGAAGCTGATGTTTTCTTGATTTAAACTTTGCTGAGCTGGAGGCAAGGTGTCTCAGAGGAATCTCAACTCTGCAATTATCGTCTCATAGAGCTCAAGTTTGTTGACCTATGGGGCATGGTATCAGTTTCTATTTCTTATGTGGTGGGGTTGGGAGAACAATAGGAAGAGGATTGTCTGGCTGGTCTGTTTTACTTCTGAGGCAACCAGACCTGCATCTGTTCTTGCTATGTTATGTTGCCAGTGCTCTGATGCAGGTGGGGTATATGCTTTTTTGTCTATGAAAAATACTGGAGGGGGGAACCCCAAATGCTCAGTGAATTTTCCAAGGAGACTTTCACGTTAGGCAATCTCAAATAATAGAAGAACTTACACTTTTTAAAAAATATTTTTCTGTGTGGCTGCTTTCCTTTTGATTTTTAGTTTACTGTTATTGCTGCTAAAGTCTTTATCTTAAATCCTCTTACTCCTCCTTGATCCAAGGAAAAGTTATAAACCTGAGCTTGTGTCACCAGCAGATGCTGTCATGGAAATAGCTTTGCTGTTTCAATTTCAGTGCTGTGATTTCACCACAGGAAGTATATGGGTAAGGGAGTTGATACAGAGGGTGGAAACTTTTGATCAAAAGAAAGAGCTCTCATGAGAGCCAGAGAAGTTAAATTTTTTTGAGGCAAGACTGATTTGATGTAGGATATATACCAAAGGTCCTATCTGTAGGATTCTTTAAAGCCATATATTGGAAAGAAAGCCACTTCTGATGTATTTATAAGTAGTAATCTACATGTGCATCCAGATGGAATAGTGCCTGTGCATCAGGTTCATCCTCCTGGTGTCTGTGTTTTTAACAGGATCCTAACGTAATGATTTTTTTTTTTTCCCCCGCCTCAGCATAGCTGGGTATTGATCTGCTGCCTGACTTATACAAAATGTGAAAAGTATCCCAGTAACACATTGTATTAATGTGGGCTAAAAGCAGTTTATATTACAGATGAGGTGGAGGAAGATGGAGTTCTGCAAGACTGGACACATACTATAAATATCCATAAAACTGACAATTTTATCTAAAAACAGTGCTGGCTGGATTTGCGTATTTTCAGCCTACTTAAACTGGAGATAATAGTTGAACACTACCTGAGCATGGGTCGCCCACACTGATGCCATTACCCTCTGGCCTTTAATGGCAGGTTTTTATATTTAATGTTGCTGTGCGGCAGTGGAGAGCTGTATTGTGTTCCTATGTGGGCTAAGGGAAATACAATACCAAAGGCCAGAAATACATGTTGCTTTAAGAATAGCATTTGAAGTAACCTGCAAAGCTGTCTGTACTCTAGCTCTTTCCTGGGAGTTTCTCTTTCACAAAAAGGCAAACGCCTACAGTTAATTTATTCAGCCTTGATCTTCATTTAAGCCTTTTCTTTGAGTGGCAGCGTTGTGCTGCTGGCAGTCCGCAGCATCCCATCACCTGGGGGTTGACCCTTTGAAGACAAGCTGCGATTGACTTCTGAGGGGAGGAAGGGGGGAGAATGTTTGTGTATAAATATGATCAATAGACATGACATTCCAATTCCTATATTATATTGATCATCTTCTATGATTTAAGCCAAGCTGTGTAATTGGGCAAATTAAGCTCTTAATTAGCTGAAACACTTACAAAACATTATTTTGATTACAGAAACAGGGAAGTTAAAAGTATCATTTTAGGCGGCTTGTGAAACAGGGTAATTCAGCGTTAAAGTTAATCCCTCCCCTTCGCATACTATTGTGAGCGAGTATGCATCACATAGGATACATAATATAATGCACTCATCTGAGCCTTTCTGCCTCCCACTGTCTTTTGGAGTAGAATTTTTAGAGCCAAGTTATAAACCTGTAAATATGTTTTATGCTGGAAATTCCTGGTGCTACCTTAACTAGATTGGTACCAGCAAAGGCCAGTATAATCAAAACAAGGCACTTCAGATATTAATGGTCTGCACTTCAGTCAAGTCAGCTGGAAAAGAGAGTGTAAAAACCAGGATTGTAGTGAAAACAGGATTCTTCCACTAGAATTGCACTTTCCTAGGAGAAAGATGCAATGATTCTGGAAATATTTTGGTTTTGTAATTTTGTCATTTAGCATATCCTCCTTAAATTTTAAAACATATATTCTATTTTCAGTGGATTCATATGCTTTTTACAATTCAGATACTAATTCCTTGGGTGGAAAGTAGAAATAAGCTTTCTTTCTGCGGTTTGTTATTAATACTTGGCAGTTATATAGTACTTTAAGAATGCAAAGTGCTATGCAGACATATCAGTTATCCTTGAAACACTTCTGTGTGGTAGGTGCATAACATAACAATAATCCTGAGAGATTTTATGGAATTAAATGAAACTAGAAATGAGGGAAAATCTAGTGAAGCCTCCATTTTATCTTTCCACCAATGTAGGTTTGTTCTCTGTAGTTTGTGTGATGGAAATCTAGACTGACTGAAGTCATAGAAGTGTCCCAAGCTGAAGAGGTTTCAACCCATTTCTGGTAGGGTTGGGTGTTTTCTTAAAGCCTCGTGGTTGTTCAGGTTCAATATGGTTAGACAGTTGGTATATTGCTCTTCCTGCTTTTTATTATAAAGGTGATGATTCACTGTTCTCTTCTTGGCTTGCTGTTGTTTCAGTTTTTGGGGTTTATATATCAGAACTTCATAATTAAGGACACCCTCGGTCTCTGGCACCTCTCTCAGGCAGGGTAGTTCTGTTGTCCTTGCTGTGTGGATGCAGAACTGAGATGCCATGTTACTCTGCCCAAATTCATGCAGGATGCCTATGTCAAAAAATTAGATTTCTCTCTTACGGCATAGTAAGATTTTAACTACGTTTTGTCACTTACAAAAGAGCCTAATGCTCTTGGTCTTGTAAGATCTCCATTTTAAGCCTTCAGATAGTTTTGTGCTTTAGACTTTGGTGAGATTGCTTTTAGTAAGTTTGGGTAGGGCTTGCTTTTAACACCACCATCTTTGGTGTGTGTTTAAAGAAGCGCACACAAGTCTCTGCATGTTATACCCCTTAAAGAAGGGTATGGCATCTGAATTTAAAGCTCTGCGGGTACACTGGTTTAGACTTATCAGCTTCATGGATTAAAGAGATATAACTTATGAAAACATCAGTATTGTCTAGTTCAGATACGATCTGCACAAGTTCCCTCAAGCACTTGGCAAATGAGGATCTTCCCCTATAGATGGGAAGTTGGCCCCTTTCTGGGGCGTGTAACTTCTGTTGATCTGGAATCCCTTCGGTAACCGCTCTTGGGGAAAATAAACTTCACAAACATTTACCTAAGAGCTGTGATTTGATCCTCCTGGATCCCACTCAGGTAAGAAATTATTTGGATAATCTGAATATGTAAACTCTTTTCTATGTCCCTTATCTTTGTTTAAGAGTACCTAGTGAACTGGAATGTCTTGTAAAAGGTTACTGTAAGCTAGGGAGTTACCAGAAGATTAGCGTTTGCATATCGTGTACAGTAAGGAAAACTTACTGAGCAATTACATGAAAAGTTGGAGGCTGAAGGAAAAGGAATTGTTTACAGCGGTTTGAGCTGTGTGTGCACAGCAAAACTTGCAGAATGCGGTAACCCCCTGAGCCATAGGGTGAAGGGGAAAACTGCTGTGCTGAAGTCAGTGATCTGTACCACGGTATGAGGTACGGTATTTCCTATGTTTGGAATCTAGGAAGGGTGTTATAATTGAACCCTGGTAGCATGTTTCAGCCTCTGATTTGCGAGATGTAATTGTTTTGAAGATAGATCCTACGGTTGTCCCAGGAACATATTCTCAGCTTTCCATAAGTGGTATTGGGTTGCTTGATTTGCAGTTTGTGAAAATGCTCTGCGGGTCTTTAATACGATAGCTCAATTACTTTTGTTATAGTAAAACAGGAACACAAACCACTTTTAATCGTCCCCAAATATGCTTGTGGAAATGTGACAAAAATGAGCGCAATAAATGCTGAGAGAAGCATTGGTTATGATGGCAGCTGCGTGTTGCCCTTCATGATTCTGGTGCAATATATGCCAGGGGGACAACCTGACAGTTTGTGGGCTCGTTGAACCCTGGGAGATCCTTCCCATGGTCACACTCTGAGGAGTACCGTATTGCCTCTTTATTTTTTAAATCTATCTTCTTACCATGGAAAGACTTTCAAGAAAAACTGCCAGTGACAAGGAAAGTCAGAATTATCTTGCTTTAAGTGCAGGGAACAGTGGTCTGGGTTGTAAGGACGTGTAAACTCTAACTGTATGGGTTTTGGCCATTGTTTTTGGCTTAATTAAGACTTACAGTTTTTAACATTTTTCTTATTTTCAAATGAAAACAGCCAAAAAACTTTTGGAGAAAGTTATAAAAGTATTAATTTGCTCTGAGCCATGCTAGTCTCTTTGGTAAGTTCATAATTAGGCAGGATTTCTTTTTTTTTTTAAAATGGGTATTCTTGTCTCTCAGGTATATAACTGCTCCATAACTGGTAAATCTGTATTCATATGTTAGGGTTTCTAAAGGCATATTATTTACACAATTCACTAGAATGACTCCTTTGAAAGCTGGGTGGCTCTCTCATGTAATTATGTATATAGTATGCCTTGTGTATCCACTGTTGGGATGGGGGGGAAGAAAAGAAAAAAAAACAAAGCCCCACAAAAATACTACTAAAAAAAAAAAAAAAGAATATTCTCATTCCGTTTTTTGCAGTTTTTTTTTTAAGTTGTATCATAAACTTTTTTCTCAGGCAAGAAGCCTATATGATCAAGTGCTACCCAAGCTAAAAAATGAAATATGTATGACAGGTTTTTTAATTGTGAGAGTACACAAGGTGCACTGGGAATTTATTTTCTTTTTTTATACCTGTATCATGTATATTTAATCAAACAGAACACCTCTCTGGACAGTAGAGGGAAAAATAGGAGACACGTTTTCATTTTTATGTATATGCGGGAGGTTGAAAGGATGAAAAGTGGATCAAAGAAAGGAACCAAAATCACTTTTTAGGCAGAAGTAAATTTCTGGAATTGTTATTAAGTTTCATGAGACCAGCATTTGTAATGTAAATAGCAGCTGCCTTATCTGATATGTTTCATACAACGTATTGCATTCTGTGGTGACGGAATAGTGCAGGCTCCACACAATGCGAAAGTGATGTGTGTTTATATTTTTGGCATTGGCTTAGTTAAATATAGGGCCAAAAAAAAGTATAAGTGGGATTGAAAAGCATTGGGGTTTCTTCTCACATTTCTTGTATTATATTATAAAAATAATTGTGGGTATTAGGAATCCTAGTAACATCTGAGCATGTGTTTGATAAAGCGTTGTAAAGGACCAAAATTCTGAAGGCACATTTCCTGAGAATTAGTTTTTAGAGAGCATGCAGGGAACAGTACTGCCAAAGAGACTTTCAGGGAGGATTGTACTTGCCAGCCATCCCATACTCGCTTTCTTAAGTGAGGAAAAAAAGAGGTCGGAAAAGATCTGTCTCCTCATATCAAGCTCAAGTCTGGTGTGTATAGTTTTAATACCCTTCAGAGCATCCCTTATGTTTTATCTGTTCCCGTTTGGGTGGTAGAATTTCTAGCACTTCTTTTCCCCCTCTTGTCCATGTTTTTTTAATAGTTACAACTTCTGTTTCTGTTTTTCTTTGTACAGCCTTATCCAGTTCCTTGGCTTATGATCAGCGGGACCAACCAGAAAAAGGCCCCTTTCTCTCAGTTTTTATCTCTTCAGATCTTGTTGACACGTGTCGTATTCTATTTATGCTCCATAATGAAAATATTGGGTGAACAGGATCTTAATTCCCACTTCCCAAGAGAAGGGGAAATTGTTACTGGTTTATCTTTAGAGTTCAACTGCATAAAGCACTGGACGCTGTACTAGAAGGGAAATAATTCAGAACTAGGAAAGGGTTGAAATAGATGCGGTTAGCAGCTAAAATGAGTATTGTACAGTTGACCAAAAAACGGCCTTTGGAAAAAATTGAGTTTCCTTTTTTGGCTTTGCCACTAACTTGTGAAGATGGGCAAAAATATGTTAGGTTACCTGTAAATCAAAGGCATTTTAGGCACGCATATTATCATAAGATTGAGTGCAGGCTTCAGGCAGGGATAATAGGTTATTACACTTTATTACGTT
Source organism: Larus michahellis (assembly GCF_964199755.1). NCBI lineage: Eukaryota > Metazoa > Chordata > Aves > Charadriiformes > Laridae > Larus > Larus michahellis. The sequence continues at coordinate 58,515,141 of NC_133901.1, read as the reverse complement.
AAAATGCACCACAGTTAAAGATAGTAATTCTGTACTACTGTCTAACTAATTTCTCCAAAGTGTTTATAAAGAAAATATCCTTAAACTGTTGTTTGGTTATTTTTTCTTGTTTTTCTTGTTTTACAGTGAGTTCAGTGTGGTGAGCTTGTGTTTTCACACCTGTGCACTATAGTTGTAAATTGTAGTAGTCCAAGAAGTTCTGTTTTTTTTTTTCTCCATGTAGAGCCAGTTAGTTTTACAGGACAAGGTGATATATTTCTGACCTGTAACACAATTTACTAAAACTGCGTTAGTTACCCCTAGTATATTGTATTTGCTGAAGGACTAGAAGAGAACAAATTTGATAAAAAAAAAAAAAGTCTGAAATGGTAATGTATAATCTTGTAATGCAATAGCAGATAAAGTAAATAACCAATTTTTAACACTGGCAAAAATTTAGCCATTGAGTGTGTATTGAGATTTGTCTTTAGGACATCAAATAATTGGAAGAGAGGGTAGGCTATTAGAGGCAGAACATCTGATGTAGTCAAAAATGTTCTTGCGGTATAGTTACAATAATAATTGAATAGGTTAAAATACGGCTTCCCTTCAGCTCACGGTTACTGCCCACTCAGCTCAGCAGTGACTGTGAATGCTTCTAGCCTATTTTAATTCAAAATAAGACAAGCCCTTTTTAATCACCAGTGGAGCAGCTGGTACCAGCCTCTGTCAGGAGGAGGATGCTGGTCTTGTTTGAAACTGTATTCCTTGTATTTCCTTAGTGGGAGAATGTATCTCGGAGTTCAGGGAATGGGACTTAAAAATCAGTTGGAAAAAGAAATTGTGTTTATTGTCAAATAATTCCCTGTCTTATGCCACTCAGTGTGTATTAAAGATATTTAGCTTTTATAAATGAAAAGCTTTGCGTCTCTGGGTCCGAAAGTTGTGCAGACATCGAAACGATTAATGCAATTGGGAGTCAGGAAGGTAGAGAGGCTGCCGCATCCTGGCCCAGTACTTAGCAAGCAATATCAGCGTTCCCATTTGGCTGTAGTCCAAACGCTGTGCCTCTGTATCTTTGTTTTGAAGAATCGATGTAGATTGACTTGAGTTCAGGAGAGGATTTTGTCAGTCAGCTTTCAAGCAGCGAACACTGAGGCCAGTCCCTTGTTTGTGGAGCTGACAGTACAAAAGTGAGTGTTTGACGCGTGGCTTGCTCAGTGGAGGGGGATCGAGGCTGTTGAGATTTTTCAGAGATCAGGCTGTAAATGAAGTTGTTCTGTTGGGTCACTCATCTGATTTACACACAAGCTGTTTCTATTGAAGCACCTGGGGCCTTTTGTTCATGCTTGTGAATAAGCCTCTTTCAGTCACCAACAGTAATTTAGCGTCTCTGCTTCCTTCAATAGGTAAAAGGCAAGTACAGGAATGACATTTTCTCCCACACTGTGTACAACTTCACACTTATTTTTTTTTTTTAAAATAGGTAACAGAACTGTTATTGGTAATATAAATTTTGTTATATACTAGAGCAGATTCAGAAGTCATGTAAGGTGTTGGTAATTTTTTACTGCATGCTTCCTAACTCTGGAATAATACTAAGCAGTGAGAGTGCATGGGTGAGTAACAGTACCCTCTGTAGGTGCAGGGAGTTCTGCAGAATAGCCTTCCAATGCTTTCCTTTGTTATCACGGCAACTTTAGAGGAAGACATTTCATTACCTTGCAAGTGCCCTGGCACAATGGGGGCTGTACCTACAGCTTGTAGTGACTTTCACTTGAGCCATAATCTCACGTAAATTTTGATGCAATTTAAGCTTGCCTTTCCACTGACAGACTGGTTGTCATTTTTCCTGCCTCTGTGTCTTTCCATGCTTTGGTCAGTACAAATATTTAAAGTAACCTCTTTTCTCTTGTCAGTCTAATTTTAATGGCAATCAGTTCTTCATTATTGCAGCGTGAAAACTTGAGTCAGCACGAGGGATGGGAAAGCCCGAGAAGGGGGAATAAATGGCTGGGGCAAGACTTTGATAAGTCTGCAAAACAAAAATAATAACATAATCACCTCATATTTATTTTGTCTTCTGTTATGAATCCTAGGATAGGTAACGGTAATCAGCTGATAATGACCTAGTGAATTTGCTCTGCATCATCAGAGATACCATGTTGTAGTCAGTCTCCCTTATTACTGTTACATTCTTGAACAGTGATCAAGAACTTTGAGTTAAATAAATGTATTATTTAATCATGGAAATGCTGAAACATAGATGTCTATTTCATATATATATATTTTAAGGCTGATTGTCACAACAGCTTTTAATAGCTGGAGTGATACATATTACATTACAAAGGAAGGATTGCTGGCATTTGGAAGGTTTTTGTATGTGGGAGTTTCTGGGAGGTTAGGGTGGCAGACAAGGAAGTATGGCTCAGATTTTTGTTGCTTGTTATAAGACCATGGCTGTAATTTTTTTGGTCTTCAAGAGGGGCATTATCCACAAATTCATGTGATGTGTAATATTAAAAAGTACTCAAGTTCTCGAGTTTCAGTATCTTTGTAAAGAGAAGAGGTTTTTTTTTTTTTTTAAATGGAAATGAGGGGAGGAATTTGTTTTAAGGTATCATAAACTTCTAGTAATCCCATTTGTAGAGGTTATGTTCTTCAGCAGTCTTTTAATACTATTTCTGGAACTGCAGTGTAAATGGCAACAAAGTACAGCAAAGAACGTGGTGATAGACAGGGTTAATCTCTCTGTGGCTGTCTGCACAGTACCAGATTATGGATGTTGGTGATCACCTTTCTGCTCATTCAAGGATGGGTTACGTTGCTCCTACATACTAATTTAGAGCAAGACTGTGCGAGGCTTTCCAGCCCTCTTAAGAGTGGCAAGAAACGGTGACTCAAAAGGCAGCTGTCATTTCATACCCATTCCAGCTGCCCTTTCCACTCAGATTTCCTCCCATCCCCCCTTTACAAAAAGAAGGATGGGGGGGAAGAATTGCAAAAAAAAGAAGAGTTATGAGGGTTTGAAATCTCTAATGTCTTTCACATCCTATGGTTTTCATAGCTGTCTGCCAATTTGAAATATAGTTGGTTTTTCCTGCCTTGCCAGTAATTAGACAAATGCAGCAGTGCTTATGGCATCAAAAACTCCGTGGCTGGTAAAAGCAATTGCTATCATAATGCATCCCTAAATTTAATAGTAGTGGTGTAAAATGAACAAGCAACTCTTATATTTCAGGGGGTAATGGCTTTAACTATCAAAATGGCTAGTATTTTCCTTCATTGGCTGCTTTGGCTCCTTTTTTTGTATTTGTGTTTGGAGGAACAGAATCAATTTATTATAATAATTGGATTGTATTTAACGAATAACAAGGCAAGCAGAAACATGAAACTCCTTTAAAGTGTCACCAAGTTCCTATTCACCTTGGATTGCAAGTTTTTCCTTTTATCCCCTTTACAGACAAAAAACAAACATACAAAACCTTTTCTTTCCCTGCCACTGTTACACTTGAAGTTCTCATTTCCTTTTCTGCTTCCCTTGCAAAATTGCTTGCTTTGTGTTGTGGTTGGAGTGTGGCTGTGCATGGAGAAGAGGTCTGATTAATTGGAAAGAAACTTTTTGTAACTGGAAAAAGACTCACACATTGGTGTAGAAAATTGTTGAAAAAGTTACTTTCTTGATCCGTAGTGCCTTTTTCTTGCTACTATGACATCTGTAAAGCTTCTCCCAGGGAATAGACACATCAGCAGTTTGTGTTCTCTGAAAGATGTCTCAGTCTTTAAGGAGAGGTGCAGTTGTGTTGATGCCATTTGGCTAAGCCTTGAAAGTTCCTGTAATCTGTGCCATCCTGTCTCATACAGTCCCATCTCATAGTTGTCCTTTCTCTGCAGTGCTCTATGCCCAGATCTCTGTGGCTGGGCTGCTCCAGCCTGGCGGACAGCATGCCCTCGCTGCGATGCCTGTATAACCCAGGGACTGGCGCACTCCCAGCTTTCCAGGTACTTTCTGTCTCTCCCCCCTCCTCCTTTTCTCTCCATCTGTGTACGTGTGCATCTCCTTCTTTACTTCCTTGCTTGCTTTCCCTCCATTTATTCTGCCTCATACTGTATGCCTCTCCTATGTCATTCACATCTCCTCTGGTATTTAAACCCATCCTGTGTAGATTCAGGGCAGCTCAGTACTGGGGGCATTTCCATTACCTCGATGTAGTATAATTATTTTGTCTAAATTGGCTTGGTACCATCATCTTTTCCATTGGCTTTCGATTGTGTTAAAAATATATCACTTAATTATATTTGGCAAGCAGTATCCATCACACAGTCTCCAATCTGGCTATTCATGCAGTAATTCCCCTCCTATCTAAATTTTCTGTATGCCACTTAGAGGACTGAGGGGGTGGGTTCATTGCCATAGTGATAATTGATGCCAGCATTTGTTTACTTCAGGTTTGTTAGCAGTAGTCTGGACATCTTGACTACAGAAAATTATTGTACAAGTAAGCTGTCAATCAAAAGTCAAATAAAGGAAACCTGTTTTTTCTTTGGTCTCTGAATGTCTTAGATTCAAGGCAGCTTTCTGCCAGACAGGTTTGTTCAGAAGCTCTGGGTGACCAGTGAATCTCTACAATGCCTGTGGGTAGAGAGTGAGGCAGCTATTGGCTGAGCATCTAGAAACCTAGACAGGGCTCTCGAGATCATTGCAAGCATTTTACGATGACGTGGCTATAACCAGGAGAGCAGCAGAGGCTGGACTGCAGAGATGTTACGTTCATGTTGGATACTCTGAGATGTTCTCTGTGAACTGCAGTGACTGAGGCACCTCAGGAATATCTCTGTAGATTGCATATTCATTGGAGTTTGTGGTATCAGGAATGGTTACTTCAAGGTTTATGCTGCTGGATTACGCTGCTGTGGACCTAATCTATGGCAGAGAGTTTTATTCACCAGCATCTTGCAAAACCAGACATAATGAATAAGCTAGAATCTTTCTGAAATTTTCAATCATTTTGGTGAAAGCTCATTACCTGCCTCTAAAGCACGCAGCATGCAAAAATTATTTGGAATTTGTCTTCTTGCTCCCAGGGCCAGGAGAGCACTGTGGAAATAATCCTTGCAGGCTCAGGGGAGGCTTAAGCGTCTTGCATCATTTTGCTGCAGCTCTTTTTGCTGACCCAGCAGTAGCACTGATGGACTCTGGAAGGTGTCCTGCCAGGCCTCCTTTGCTGAAGCAAGCTTTTAGCAGAGCTTTCCGTGGGGGAGGGGGAAGACGACTTTTTATTAGTCTAAGAGGACTCTGGAGACAACAGGCAGAATTCAGACTCCTACTTCTAGTCCTGATTTGCATAATTTGACTAAATCGGATGGGCCTCATTTTTGGGCTTTCTGCTGTTGAATAAATCTCAGATCTCTTTAAGCTCAGGTTTTAGAGAACCTTAGCAGTATATGGAAAGCGATTTATAAACTCAAATTGGGCCTCCTTTCTACTTGGATTATTTTTGATTACACTGAATAAGCATATATTACAAAGGGGAAGGGAAATTAGCCTCTTTTAGCTCAAGATGTTCTTGCTAATGATAGATGTGAATAATAACTTCTCTGCTAATGCAGCGTGTTGATATTTGGGGTCAAATGAGTCAGCTGCACAACGATTCACTGCGTACTGCCTTCTTGGGAGAGTAGTAGGACTTTGACATTTGCGTTCCTGCAGATTCTGGGAGATGTTTCCATGTGTATTTAGTGGCTGTGGGAACTGGGGAAGTCTGCCCCACTTGCCATCTGAAATGGTACACTGGTACTCTTCACAGCACTCCGACTCCTGTGTTGAACATGTTTAGTGCCAATTAAGAGAGAAACTAAATTGCCATCAGCAGCTTCTGCAGCAATGAGTCATCCGTATTTCAGTCTGGTTTTTTTTTTTTTTCAATGGGCTTTGATCCCCATTAACTTGCATGGTTTGAAGAAAACTCCCCTCTCTGAGGCATGGCTTCTGCATTTTCCAGTGCAGAAGTCTACATGGGAACGGTTTGTAGCCCGCTTGAAGCTGTGATGTTGCAGTATTTCATTGTTCTTTAATGCTTTTTTTTGGTATCAAATCTTCAGGAAAGCATTAAAGACTTTCTTGTAGCCCAGCAAATTTTCTCATATTAAGTTATTTTCTTTTTTCCGTAGCAAGCTTGAAGTAACTGGAGAAGCATATCAATGTTCTTTGCTTGTGGCAAAAGAGAAGATGCCATCTGGAAGGCTACTTAGTCACTGCTGAATTTGTCTAGTTATTTACATGCTTACCTTCAGATGCTCAGACAGAAATGTGGAAAGAGGCTCTTTTTGAACAGCTCCGTTAAAGCCCTGCTGACTTCTCATGGGAAACATTGGCAGATAGTCGATTTTGAGAGGATTCTGGTAATATGTCAGATAATAAAAACACACAAAGAAGAAAAATGAAGTTATCGGAGACACTTGTGTGAAAACAGGATCTTCTGGTTCCTCAGCTCTGTTTGGCATTCCTCCCACAGTGGGAAAGGTTTTAAGGCTAAACCCGGGAATGGGAGAATAAGGAGCTAGAAACAGTTCTTCTTAACATCTTTTATCTCAAAGGGCTTTGCAGCTGACAGTCTGTTGTGTAACTGAATTTTATAGAGATCATGGTGGAAGATGGCAGCAAACTGGAACATGAACTCCTATAAGGCACTGTGGGAGGGAGTCAAAAATGATATTTTAACAAGAGAAAAAGGCCAGCCCTTCCATTTTCAGTAAAATTTGTCATCCAAGACGCTGTACTGTTATTCTGCAAAGCAACTGAAAACTACGTTGCATGTAAATTCTCTTAATAATAATAAAAAAACAAAGTTATGCAGAGCATATTCTTTTTCCTAGAAATCCATGCTTTGGAAGTTTCCAGATGTGCCAACAGGTGTCTCTTTTCATGACATTTTTCATTTGAAGATAATTACTTTCCCTCTTAAAATATTTTCCATGCGTCTCACAAGGCTCAGTTTATGTCGCTTTTAATAGTCGCAGTTCTCTGAAAATTCTGATTTACAATTACAGCCGCCAAATATGCCAAGGAAACGATTGTATTAATCCTTCCGGGTTTGCAGAATAGGATAGTATTTCCTTGAATTTGTTTCTGTAAGCTACTGTATAAATGAGGAGACTTAGGGAGCAGTTTAAAAGTCCTGCCAAAGGTTGTGTATCAGGGCGATCACAGAGCTCAGCTCTTCCTTTTTACCTAATCGACACCCCTCACAAATACCAGCTCCAGTTTAGAATGTAAACGTTTTCTGACAAGAGTCATGCTTTTACTTCATTGTCTGTGGGCACCAGTGAAAAAGCGAAGAGTTGTCTTCTCAGCTTTAGTTTGCCAGATCTGAAACTATTTCTGTAACAGGCTCTAGTAGTCAAAGAGGATGATTAACTTTTGTGGCAGGGGTCGCAGCATCTTGAAGCGTTTCTCTGGAATCCCAGAAATTCACATTTTGCTTTACCTGAAGTGGAGGTCTTGAACATAAAGAACCGCACATCAGGGCTTGTCAGATGAAGGGAACTACCTTCTGCTTGGTTTTGCCAGAAGCGAGGTGTGTTTTCCTTGGTCTTGGCAGAAAGCTCTGTCCTGGTTGAGGAGAGCACGGCCAAACTGTGCAATGCAAATGGGAGCAAACGGGAGCGCGCTGGCAGAGATGCACCATGAATGTGATGTACAACCGCCCCTTTCTGCGGGCTGAGATCGCTCTGGAGAAAGGTGAGAGTGTGAAAGAAGTAAATGGTCTGCAGTGATGGAAGTCTGTTACGCCCACACAGAAGACACAAACTCATTTCTCAATTGATTCTTACATCTGTTTTTTTTTAATGTTTATATTTTCTTGTTAGGAAGTGGAATATTTGTTAAAGAAGCCTTATCAGTAAATTGTTAGAAACAGTTGTCTCTTTAAATTTCCTTCAGCCTATTCATGCATTTCTGTCTTAAAAGTTGACATTTTATTGCTGAGAAATATGGTGCAAATGTGAGTAGTAGTACATTATTTATGGTTGTACAGGAGGCTAAAGCTGAAGTCGGAGTGGGCAAGCTGTGCGTGCTCAGCAACGCATTTGTGAGAAAAGCATTTGAAGGAAATTGTTTTGCTTTGGAGTGAACGTTTGCTGCTGTGCGTGGTTCTGGCTCTAACTGGGGGAGAGATGGGGTGGCCAGTCAATAGAGTCCATCAGCTTGGAGACGTGGCTGCCCTGGACCGAGCCTGCTTTGTATTCCCCCCTTGCCCTCTCCCAGCGGCCCCGTGAAATCTGCCGGCGGGCTGTTTGCGGTGAGCCTGGAGAACGGAACCATCGTTTTGGTGACTAATAGCCAGAGCATGTGGCTCCAGCACCCCCCCCGGCTGGCGGCAGGCTCTCCCCTGGTTATGAATGTAGTTAGGTGGCCCCCAACTGTTTACAAGACAGCAGAGGTGAGATCTTTGATTGACAAGTCAGAAATGCATTAGATCATTCCCTCTGCCAGTCTCTGGTTCACGCTGTTAAAAATGTCAGCCTCTCCAAGTTTGAATGGCAGCCCGAGGGCCTCAGAAGCTTTTTGTTTTCTGAGATGGAAACACAAATTGGATGTGTGCCTGGGCGCTTCATCCTGGGCTGTAATTTCATCTTTTAGCTAAGAACCACAAGGTACATGAGCAAAGCACCCTGTAAACAATAATACTGGGGAAAAAAATAAACAAGGTCGTGTTTCTGGTACGTTGATCCACCGGTGTCCTGACCTCTATCACGTTGAACATCTCCACTCTGATTGCTGTTCCCTTTGGCATTACAATGAGAGGAGAGAGACTGACGCGGGGAGGCAAAGATTTAAAGTTGCAGTGTTGTTGCACATTCCTTGTATTGGCTATGAAATATTGAACTGCCACAATGTGACACCTGGTTTTTTAAGCAAAGTTTCTTGTTGGAGGTGGTCGGCAGCAGTTTCTCCTGTTCCTCCTCGTCTTACCACCCGGCAGGAGCAATTATAAAGACGTGAGAGGGGATATGAGAAGGAGCAGAAAGGAAGCCAAATTAATTGAATGATTTTTTGCCCTTGACTCCAGCCCCCATCTGCGGTTCGGACTTTTGGGAGCTCCACTGTAGGAGGACCAAGAGGGTTATCCTAACTGGGGTTTTTTCATAAATAAAGTCAAAGCCCGGTGACTGCAGAACAGCTTTGTTAAACATATTTAGGGTTTATCCCCTTTTAAATCTAATGGCCTTGTCTGGCTGGTGGCGTAACCTATGCTGGGAAGGCCACCAAACTGTGACGCCCCTGGGTTGTGCTGCAAGATCTCAGCTCTCAGACAGCAGCAACGACAAGAGACGCTTCTCTCCTTTCAGATGGCAAAGAAATCCCGCTCCGCGGGTCAGTGGAGACGGTTTGGGGTTTTTTGGCAGTACATTGCAACTTAGTAATTAGAAATCGGCATTTATTCTCCACGTGTATTGATTGTCAAAAGTTGCACATGCTTTTAGTAGTTTGTCAGTCTGAGCATCAAGAAGTGTGACAGTACCTGTCACTGAGAAATAGCACCCCAGTATGCCCAGCATGACAATTAATTTAAACTGCGTTGTAGCTAAAAAGCCTCCCCTCCTTCACCTTCTGTGTTAATGATCTCGTTACTATGAAATGTGCTCTTCCCGGGATGGAGAGGGCAGGGTCTTTAGCACACCGGCATTAGTTTGGCTGAGGAGTTTAAAAAATGAAACAAAACCTCATCCGAGTTGTTCTTTTCTCCCCTGTTAGAAGTCAGAAAGGTGTATAAAGCCGTGGTGACAAATGGCATATGCCAGCGCCACACTGACGGCGTACAGGTATTTTTAAAGCTAGCTGCGGTTCCTCAGGATTGCGAACATCTGCTTGGAGGTATTGTAGAGCTCCACAATGCACTAATTGAATTACTCTTTTCTGGAGTTGCCGGCTGCACTAATTGAATTAGAATCAGGCGGTGGGTGTGCGCGCAGGCGGCAGCGCGCATGTGTGCGGGGGGCGGCGGGGGGGGCCCGGCCATCCCGCGGGCTGTGCTGCGCTCTCACGGCCCCCGCCGGTACTGCAGGGGCGGGGGGGGGCTCCGGGGGGTCCGGGCCTTGCCACAGCTGTAACAAACCGGCTTTTTCATGTCACTTAATGTGTTGGGGGGGGGGGGTTGTTAATAATTTTATTTTTTTAATTTTTTTTTTACATAATATTTTAGTGACTATTCCATGCTCTCCCAAGGTCTGATCTTAATCTTTCTCGCTTTATATGTGGAAAGGAGGCAGTGAGTGTTACCCTGCTGCAGTCCCCTCGCAGCGATTGGAAACGTTTCCGAGCGTTTCGCACCAGCGTGTTCCCCTGCAAAACGGCTGGGCTCCGTTATCCTTCAGAATTTGCCGGGTCCGCTGGCAGCGCTTTGGAGGGAGCCAGTTGCACAAGATCAACTTTACCTATTCCTTTGGAACTGGCAAAGAGCTAATAGCCCACGGACTAATAATTTTAATTTAAAAATGTAAAATATGGTTTTTTACCATAAATTTGGAGAAGTTGTGAAGTACTTCATCATCTGGCAATTAAGCCAGTGTTAGTCAGAAATCAGTGGCTCTTGGGAAATAGAACATGCAGAAGTAGTTCTGAATAACTTTAAAGGCACGCATGTATAGGGAGAACAAAATGAAATAGTTCTTCTTTGAAATCAAGTATTTATGTGGCCATGTGCAAATTTCAGGGGGACAAACCCAAACACTTAGTGTAGAAATGGAGTTGCTAAATCTTAAAATTCATGGCTTGAAGAGATACTTTGCTACACTGTGTCGGGTGAGGTTCTTTTTATTTCTTCTGCTTTCTGTTGGCTACTACTTATATGGTGCATAAAAATGGTCACATATTCTCTTTCCTGTATTCTTTCATCTATAGATGACAAGATGACTCAGTTTTCCATAAAATTTCAGCCATTTCCACTCAGCTTTGGTAGATCATTCTGATAAATTATATTGAAGATAAGATGGTATTTATTTTGCTTCAATGATTGTTCCTTAGATTTTGTTACTCTTCAAATAGATGAAAATAATTTACTAGAATGCCTTGCAAACTAAGTAAAATTAAACTATGCTTGTCAAAATACATAAACAATACACTGTGATGTGCATGATTCTTTTTTATTATGTTTGTATACTTGCCCTGTGTCTGGTGATGTTAAACAGGGCTTCTAATTACCGCCGAGAATTACCGAAGTGCTGCTATACACGGAACTTGGGAATTTTCAGTTTCACTGAAATTTGTTTAACAAACTGCTGCCCCCCAAAATGGAAAGCAGATATTTTTTTTTTAATGTATGAAATAGTTTTGTGTTGCTTTTGGAGGAGAATTCCCAAACAAATTTATCCATTAAATTTGTTTATATTTGTAGTTGTTTCTCTTAAGCATTTTTATTTTTAATATATATGTACACACACCTATATCTGTATAAAAAAACCAAAATCAGGTTGTCTGCCTCCTTGGCTCCCTTTCCAAGTAGTCAGCTAGACTGCTTCTAGTACCCATTGCTAATGAAATATCCAAGTAACTCATTGTTCATGCCCAAATGTTTATTTGGGGTTCATTTTTAGTTCTTAAATGATTGCCGTTATGATTTTGTACCATTATGGAATTTTCTAAATTTTGTCTGTATATAGCAAGATCAACCATCCACCTTTTGCCAACTTTCTGCAAAAATCCGTATGATTTATTCTCTTAGAATACGACCATATATCCAGCAAACAAAGGAAGCGACTCTTCATTCAGCCAGTAAAGCTGCATACGTTTTCACTCTTTCAGGAATATGCCTTGTTCTTCTATCGCATCTTCAGAGTAATAAACTGTGCAGCAACCATTTGATGTAGGTAATAACATTTGACCTTGCAACGGAGTACTCTCCCTTGTTGAAATGAAGACAACTAACACATTGATGTTTTGGGTTGTTCTTCATTTAAAATATATATATATATATCTTTTATATATATATATATATAAAAGAAATATGTAGCATAAGACCTCTACATACAGTGCCTTCTTTTGCTAAAAGTCAGAAATGAAGATGGTCATTTTGGGGGGGATTGGGGTCGGCACCTTTAAAATTGTCTGGGATTGGTGCTGCCTTAAGAAGCTGTAAGTGGGAAAGAATCTGTTCCATCCAGTGTATAAAGTGCTTTTAAAAACAATCTATTTCTAGAACCTAAATTGTCCTGGGACCAGCTCTTGATATAAAAATTCATAGAAACCTGTTTTTCCAAGTGTGGTAACTTCTTGCCATAGTGCTGTAGTGTTAGAATTCACATTGGCCAGGTTGTTCTGTAAATTAAACAGTGACAGCTTCCCTCGGGGGAACAGCCAATGTATTTATGATGATGTGCTGATTACACAAAATACACTGCAAGCAGAAAACAGCTGCAGAGAACAAACCTCTTAAAAGAATACAATTACAAATAGCACCCTCAGTATTTCTAGTGGTGAGAGTAAAATACAGCATGCTAATGCAGGTTTCTAGTTTGATTCCAAAGAAGGAAAGAGATCTAGGAGGAAGAGGCTGAAGTATGGTTGGATGCACATGCAGTGCCAATATGGAGTGGCATATATATAATCCCTTCCTGAAGGTGAAGGGCAAGAACATACCTCAGGCCTGCTTTTTAGCTCTCCTTGTTTCTTAACATTTCTGTGACTGTAAGTCCAGCGGCACTGGCCAGTGGGGCACTGGGGGGGCTCCGGCTCATCGTCGTGTTGAGCACTGTGGTTCGTACCCTCTGTCCTGGTTAAAAATTGAGATGCGATGAGATGACTGATAAATAGTTTGTGCTACTGGTCTACTCCTGCAGATTGTAGGAGATGTTACGGGGTGGGGGGAAGAACCTGGTTTAAGGCTGATCTTTCTTCTGCTGCTAATTATTTGCTTTGAGGGAACTTTTATAAATAAATTTCAATCGTTCTTTTTTCCTAGACCGCAGTGTTTCATTTTTTTTTAAAAGGTCTGTCGTTTGTATGTGTAAGGCAAGGTATTGTACAGGCCAGTTTAGGATCCAGTTTAGAATATGACAGTAAAACTTGAAACAAAACATTACTGGGAAGATAGTGGAGGTGGGACTGTGCTCACAAACTCCGGACACAAACAGACCTTGGAAGAGACAGAGGTCCTTTGGACCTTTCTTCACCTGTAAACAAAAACTGAGAAGTAACTGGAATTGCTTTGTGTACTGTGGCTGTATGCAAGAGAGAAGTTGGAGTAAGGATTGCTGCAGTGGGATTTTGTGTGAGGGCTTGTGAAAATCAGGAGAATGTGGCTGTGGCAGCTCCTGCAGCTGCCGATGTCTCGCTTTATAGGGCTGCAAAACAAAAAACATCTCCAAAACTCCAAAACACAACCTTTTTTATGTCCGAGATGAGCTGTCACACTTTAATCGTTAAAATACAATGTTCTACTTATGGCTATGTCATGTGGGAGAGTCCAAGTACTGAGAATACTCTTTTCGTCCACTTTTTGAGAGTCATTGATAAATAAGTATAATGCCTTTTTAAAAAGTCTGGGATTTCTTGTGTTTGGTGTCTTTGTTGTGTTCCAAGACCAGTATTGATAAATCATGTTTTAAATACCGGGCAAGAAATCATCTGCTTAAAACGAAGAAATGTTGCCCTTTCAACGTATAGATCTGATTTTAAAGCAGATGAGGTAACAACATTGGCACTCTAATTTGGAAGGACTTTAATTCACTTGCTTAAAAGGAAGAATTGGGGTTTCCATCTATGGATTGCTGGCATGTACTAATAGACTGTTATTCATCTGTCTGTATTTTCTTTAAATCGTTTTTGAGCCTCCCTGTGTTGTCCTGCTCTGCTGACATGTATCCCATGTGGCAAGAGGGAGTTTTGTATAATCACCCTGCTTTAATCAATAGAATAATTGATAAACCAGATAAGATTTAAACTGATTACCTCCCCGAGCAGAACTCCCTGAGGGCCTTGGACTCTCTTAATTTTGACATGTATGTTGTGTACCCCATGGATGAAGTGCAGTTTGAATTATCTGTTTTTATTTGCTTAATGACGGGGAGGGTGTTAAAGTCAAATGTTTAATTAACCCAGCAATGGGCTGCGCTGTCACTTACACACACATCCAGCTGATTGAGATATCTCACCGAGAATACTGAATAGGAATGATAATGTGGCACTGAGACGGAAGATTGCTTTTTCAATCCATTTGCTGGGTCACTGCTTTGAATGTCTTATTGGATGAAAGGCATTCAGCCTGGAAAAAAAAAAATCAGCATTTAAGTACATTTTGTTTTCCTGGCCCCTCTCCACCAAGAAGTTAACTAAAACAGATATGTTGTAGGTTTAATAAGCCATTCATGTTGTAGCAAAAAGCAGCGAATAGTGCATCTCAATAGGCAGCGATCTAGAGCTGTATAATTTCCTGTAGGAACAAAATGTTTGCTAGCCCCAAGGTATCTGAAAGCGAGATACTATATACACCTTTATTTTTCCTTCTTTGATTGCTTGACTACCCACCCCGTTTGATGGTCTCCAGAGCAGGTCCAACTCTTCTTCCTTACCCAACAGAATGAGATTTGCAATAATACTGCTCTGGTTCAAGTAAATGTTGTTTCGGAGCTGGAATTATTTTGTAATAGCAGAACCTAAAAGTGAGCTTTTAAATTGAAATGTTATAGGAGGGGCTGTTGTGTTACCACATTCAAATTTGGTATAGCCAAATCAGGAGAACTCAGGGGTTTTGTTTCTTGGGCGGTAGCTGTTAAAAGGCCACGATGCTTGCTAGCCAAATGTTATAAGGTGCGGTGCCTGATCTGTAATTTTCCATTCTTTTATTAGAAGAATGTAGTATTTTTTTTTTGCTTGATGTGATGGAAGGTTGGGACATGTTTAGACTCGCACTGTTTTGTTTTTATATCAGCAATGAGATTTTTCAACAGCACCGTGTGGAAGTAAACACACCACATATTGGAAATTAACTAAATTTGCCGCATAGTCCAGTGGTGGATGATGGTTCCTATCATGAACGTAGCTTTGGAAGGTGGAAAAAGCTCCAAGGCCTGCCTGTATGGGCAAATTACTGCTGTGAGGCATGTTGTGGAGGTAGAGCTATGTCACCTGAACTGCTCCTTGGTGACTCTGTAGGTACTTTGAACCTGTACTTTCTAGATTGAAAACCAAGTCACTTTGGCTGCGGGGTCACCTGGTTCACGTTGTCTAAGGTGTAAAGAAAGATATGGGTGCAGACAGTATGCTGTGAGTTCACGTCAGTCTAACGCTGCAGTGAGATCACCGGGTAGCCATTTCTTTTAAGTGAGCGAGCTGCTTTCATCCACTATTTTGGGGAGGAACTGTGCCCTAAGCAGTTAACGCAGTGTGTGACACAGAATTTGGGATTTGTTGCCCTATGCTGTCATTTTGACTTTGGGCAGACAACTTAACTTCTGCTTCATACCTTTGTTTCGTATCTCCTGTTCCCCTTCCCTGCAATGAAAAATAGAAGGAAAAAACAATAAGAAAAGCATAAAACAGCACAGTGAGATGAGGACAGTGTGGTTGAATTAGATGTTTGGGAGTGAGAAAGCCCTAAGGAAGGAGTGTGATGAGAAGTGGAGGTCTTTTTGTCTGCTCGACAGGAAAGCTCAGAATGAGAAGTTTTTGGGAAAAAAAAAATAATCAAAATAATAAGCGTAGGCGATGACCAGGGATGGGAGGGGAAGGGGTTTTATAGTGAGACCAGTGAAACAGCATTGGTCCTTTGAGGGAAGTAGTTATAAAAAGGTAGAAAATAATGCTTCAAGAAACACTTGAAATCTAGAGCAAAACTAGCCAATTTTACAACCCATTTTGCAGAGCACTTGCAGCTCCTATGCAGATGAAACCGTAATAAATATTGTACAAAGAAAGTTAATCTGTATCTAGAGAATTTTAATAAATAAAAAGTTTTTAAAAACTCTCCCTGGATCTGTTGGCTCTTGCTAAGTCTTGTTAGTACTAGAAATATGTTTTTGACATCTTTTTTGGATGTTGGCTTATGTTCAGAGCCTGTAAAAGCCGACTTTGTGCTTTTCCCCCATCCCTGCCCCTTACCACATAGCCGGGGAAAATGAAGAAAACACCATGTTCCAGCATACAAAAGCACTGATAAAAGCTCTGAAGTGGGGGAGGGAAGAATCCTGCAACCCGAGAGTGAGAGTGTATAATTTCAAAGTTTAGTACTTTAAAACCCTGGGATGACTGAAAATGAATTTGTTGGTGAAAGGAATGTAGCAAAATGAAAGCAACAAAGTAGTGAGAGCCAAGCCTTGATTGTTTCAGGTCTTCTCTAAAGGGCTTCTGTTGCACGTGGAATCCTTCTTCCTGAAGTATGTGGGGCACAATTTGGCAGTACGGCAGAGAAATTGAACCTCAGCTGAAACTCTGTAAAGAAGAATTTGAGCATGAATTTAAAAGATTGGAGAAATCTTTAAGGTTGTCCTGAAGAATAGAAAGGAAAGAATACTATTCTGTTCGGTGTAGGGAGCAGATATGCAGGATAAGCCGCTTGTAAGAGACAAACCAAAGCACGGTGATAACAAGAGTCAGAACAAGTCCTGACACTAGTATTATGTAAGTGGCCTGGTTGGATGTTTGGAAGTGTACCCATATTGTGTGTATCATAAGGTTAATTGGATGTTTTTATCCATGCTTTTTGGGAATATGTGCTTTCTGTTCCTTAAAAAGATGTAGGTAGCTTTGAACTACTATAAAATCTTGGAGTACAAGATGTACGCTATAAAATCACGCATAGAAAGTGCTAGCTACAACAGCATATGTATACCTGGGAAGGTGCTGATCGATTTGTGCTATTTAGGAAAAGAAATTCTGAAACAGACCTGGCTGTGAAAAAATGCAAATAATAAAATCCAACTAGAGGTCCTTGAGGCTTCTTAAGCTCTAACCTTGTTATGAGGAATGGGGAAGTCGAACTGCCTAATGCAGATGTCTGTGAGTTACAAAAATAACCAGATGTCCTGATTAGCAGAAGCAAATGTTCTTCCCTTAATCCACGTGAAATTATATTCAAAGGCTCTCCGGATGTAATGCTTGTATAAATAAGGCACCAACAAACATTGGAATAGAAAGGGCCATTGGCCAACTAGCTTGCAAGGCTTGAAAGCTTGAATATTAAAAACAAATTTACCACTGCTGACTCTCTTAAATTCACAGAACAGAAATGTTAAGCAGGGCTGCTTCCCGGGGAACGTGGAAAGACTGTTCTCATTAGCCATATTTTTTTTTTCTCTCTCTCTCTCTCTCTTCCTCTGTCTCTCTCACTCTCATTTGAGAAATGTGTAGGAAGTGAAGCTAGCTTTTTAAAATTTCCCTAAATGGCTTGTTCTCAGCACCTGGGTTTCTGTTTATTTTTTAACTACAACTAGATTCATGCTCTTCAAAATGTGTCTGTTCATCACATCTTTGGTATTTGTGCTGGCTTTTGGTATTTTAACATTAAACTGAATTTACTGTTCTTCTAGTAATGCTAAGACTCCCCACAGCCTTAACTTATCCTTTATAACCAACCAATAGTTAACAAGTTAAATAACTTGATAAGAAACTCTTCCTTATGTCATGAAGTTCCATTATTAAGTCTCATTGCTTTGAAAATGTGTGTTTTTCTAATTATTGATTTGAATGAAAAATGAGATAAAATGCGAAGGATCCATTCTAGAGATGTAAAAAACCAGAACCTTGTCCTGGTTTTCAACTGCAAAAAAGGTTGTTGCAACTTTTGTTATCGGCGGTGGCGTTAACCTAGATGCAGACCAAACTGGGACTTCTGTGAACATGCATGTGAATTGTCTGGTTGGAGGGGCACTGTTGGACTTTTCACTGCTGTCAGAGCTTCAGTTTTAGGAATCTAGCTTACAGTAGGTACCCGAGCTGCTTGGGCACGAATCTGAACTTTATTTCTTTAGACACCAGACAAACGGTTGGGGTGAGGATGGAGAAGTCCCTATCACGGGGAGTTCATAAACATATTGGAGGAAAAAACCCCAGGATTCTGTGCAGCTAACAGGATAATAGACATATAATCAGGATACACATGTGCATACCAGTCTGCAAAGCAGACAGAGAACTGGAAGGCAAGTTTAACTTATTCCCTTTTCTTTTCCAGTATCAGTTGCTGCAGGGCAGGTTGCAGTTTCTCTGCCCTCTCCTTCCGTCACTCTCACGCTTCGCCATAAACCCCTTGCAAAAGTACCGTTTAACTTTAAACTTGTAAGAGCTGGGAAACTTGTCTGTGCCTTCATTCCGGGCTGAAGTCACCCCCTTGTGCCTACACATTGCAATTTATGGTGTTCTCTAAAAGGATCTAATCTCGGTGAATGTTCAGAGCAGCAAATGCCAAAGAGGAATGGGGTCTGATGCTTATCTCTGCATTTTCATTGCTGTGGATCTCCCTGTGTGTTACAGCTGTCATTTTTGTTTTATCTACTGAACAGGCAGAGAATTGCCCTCAAACTTGCAGCTTTCATACTTGTTTTTCTCAAAGAACATTACTGATGTTAAGGACTGCTTTTATATATTGTAGTGACTAGCCAAATAAGCATGAATTTGGACATTTCGAGCTTTGCAATAGGAGAAAAAAGGAGATGCTATCCTTAAATGTTTTTAGTGGATGTTAGACTCATATTTTTTTTAACGGTAATACTGCTTTCAGGCTGACATTGGCTATGCCAGGATTCATCCTAGCACTGTTTGAAATGGCTGAGATATTTATAAACTGACAGACAGCATTTATAAAATCAGGATGCTGACAGTCCCTTAACGATAACAATGGGCTTGGACTCATCTATCACTTACAAAGGTTATTGGAAAGGGAACGTAAGGCTTATGTGTGCCTCCAGTCTTAGACTGGCACTTATTTCCACACATCTCTCTCTCTCTCGTTCTGTCCTCCCTCCATCCCCCTCCCCCTTTCAGTCCACTCTGGCTGACATGGGCATCAGGTAATTGCAGCTAATTTCTACATATCTTTACCCAATGATTCCTTGTCCTGTTTTCTGCAAGAAATCGATGCAAACTAGAAGGCAACTAACTTCGTAGCATCTTGGGGCAGCACCCCTCTCCCTCCCAGATCTCCCCCCGCTCCTAAACAAGAGAAACATCAGGATTGCTGGCAGGCTGCTGGCCTGAATTGGGAAAGAAGAACAGTGTGCTTTGACTGACAGACTTAACCTGGGGCTGGGCGGGGGTTAGACAGACCTTCTGCTGCCTTTTCCTTTCCCATAGCGCCAGTCTGCAGGCAGAATGCTGATGTACCTACTTTATTCAGTGGCTCCCTGTTGGCTGAGACAGTACCCCTCTGTCCTTGGTGAGGAGGACCAAGTGCAGTGTGGGGACACTTCAAGAGGTTGTCAGTTATTTTCAAGCTCTGATAAAATGCCGTGTTCACCCGATGCACCCAGGAGCTTGAGGGTCAGGTCGTATCAACAGTTTGCACTGGAAAAGGGGAAATGTGGTGCTTCACTGGTGTGTGCTATAGCATCTATTTTAATGTGGCAACAGAAATACCAAGACAGCTATGTCTGGCTTCCAGTTTGCCCTTGAAACATTTACTCTACTGTAACTGTTTGGACACTGTGTTCCCACTGTATTATTTGCTTAGAGACCTGAAATACCCAAGTAGATTTCCTACATGCGGTTGGATCTGCTGATACCACTAAAAACACACCCTGCCCCGGCTTCTGTTCGAGCTGATGTGTACGCACGCAATGGCTAGAGCGAGACTTGATTGGCTTGAGGGGGTCTATTTATCAGGGAACTCGATTAAAATACAGACTGCACATGACATCAAATTTGTAATCATTTTTCCACAGCAAGCAAGCATTTTCTGTATTGGATGCAGGTGTTTAAAGCAATAGTGTGTTTTAAGGGCCAGAGCAGCACAAATTCTGGCCTTTGGGATAATGACAAGTGTTTTGCCTGCATAAACAATATTTTTTTATTCCGCCCCCCCCCCCCCCCCCCCGCCCCCAAGGTCCGCATACACCTAGTTTCCCTCAAGCTCATCATCTCTGTCAGGTTAATCAATAGGCACCGTATGGCAGAGGGTCAGTAATCAGTGTCATCGTGCCTTTAAATCGTGTTGAAAATTTGCTTAAAGCCTGGGCCAATTAACATCGAGATGATGAATGGATGGGTAGATGGGAAGAGCCTGGCGCTCAGGGGCTTTGTGAGAAGGAGATGCTCAGCTGTTGAGCAGCAGACACCAGCGAATAAAATCAGCCATTCATGTGAGCTCAGTCCACCCACTCTTAATGATAATGTCAATCTAGCAAAATATATACACATTGGAGTTGTCATGAGTTCATAAATCAAAGGAGTTTGTCAAAGGCATTCAGATTAACGAGGCAGCAGCAATAACAAGTCAAATTTGCATAGAGAATTGCCCGAATCTCAGTAAATTATGATCCTGTTTTTCATTTGATTATTTGCTAATGTCTCAAGAGGGAGAATGATTATATTAGCATGCAAAATCTACTCCAGAAGTAGAAATCCGAGGTATAGCAGACCAGCACACGATGACAATTAATCAGTTTCTGCATACTAGCATAAATGCGCAAGGCCCAGAAATGAACTCCTTTTTTTATTATTATTTCTCCTTGCTACTGATCCAAATGGTTCAGCTTGACAGAGACTTTATATTGCTTTAACAGTGTTCTGAATTGTGCCTGCAGGCAAGACATAGTTATGCAGCTATAACCAACCTATCCATCTGCCAACCAGATTGGAATTCTCCTATCCAAGGCTTCCATTAACCCCCACTGACAGCTCCAAACAGGATTAAGAATTTGAAAGCATAAAAAATAGTTGTGCTCTTCGCATAGACACACACTCATCCCCCACCTCCCCACACTCGGAAAAAGGCTGCGTCTGTGCTGTTTTATAATTAGTGCAGGGCCGAACAGCACCAAAGAAAGCCTCCCCCACTTGGCAGGGGTTTGATTTCCACCACGACGAGTAAGGCGGTACTAAAGGTAGCTCTGCCCAATTGGTAGTCCCTGGGAGTGCATTTCTCTGTGTATTATATCTCGTTCCCAGCAGTGTTTTGCTGGGCTGTGTACACAAAATACTGCGTGTCGTCTCCCGTCAAACGCTTCAGTCTAGGGATTTTGTATGCATTTTAGCATGTTGTGTTTAGTGGTGGAGGAGGCTTCATGGGGAGAGTTAAATAGTAATAATTTCGTAGTGGTCTTTAAGACAACCTGCCATGGAGTTATATTCTGTTAATTACAGGCTGAAGTTTTAAATGCAAATCAGATTTAAAAGAGTCTCATTACAGACCGCATCCATTTTAGGAAAAATGAGCTATGGAGGGCAGAGCTCCTTTACAGGAACCTCCTGCTAGAGAGAAATTGTGAAGGTTACAAGAACTGTGAGCTTTGTGTTTTCCAGCTTCTCCTCCCAACGCTTCCACTGTCATTGTGTGACCTTGGGCAAATATAAAAATTATTTTACCTGTCTATGGGGGTGGGAGGCAGTATTTATCTCAACAAGATTGATCAATTTGTGCTTTGGAGACTTCAGCCCTTCTTATCTTATCTTGCTTGTACTTGTTCAAAAGGAAAGACCCCTGCACGGAGGTGCAAACGCTTTTGGCAAGTCTGGCTTTACTCTATGAAGGAAGACTTGCCTGCAGGATTTGAAATTTTTCCCTGATGGAAGGGATTTTGTATGGCTTTTCAGCTTTCTGCATGCACTGGTTTCCTTCACTTCTTTCAGCCTAACAAATTCCATCGTTCCTCTGCTACGTATCAAGTACAGTCGCTGCAGGTCTTTAATATTCCCAGTGAGTACACCCAACTTGCTGTCTGGATACCAAATGCTTCTTTCCAGGTCTGTGCCCGAGACATGCGTTTCAGTAACCACGAGAGGGTGCTCGGAGCGGTTCCTCCCTTTGTCTGCCTCTCTTGCGGCTGAGAGCATCGCTGAAGTCCTGCTGAAGCAAACCTTATTCTGACCTCGCACGTGTTTATCCCTCCTCCCACCTTGTTCAGCAAGGAGAAATATATAGATGTACCGTTTCAGTCGATTACGTTATGCTCTTCCCATGGCCATGGCTGAGTGTTGGCCTATCAAGTGAAATTCACTTCCATGCAGCTACAGTTAGTCCTGAAATATGCAGGGTCTTGTACCTGCACCTGGATTGATGGGTTTCCTATTCCTGAGAAATGAGCGGGAGTTATAAACATCTGTGCTTTTTCTTAAGTGTAATGCTTTCCAGTCATTCTGTCTTCACCAAGCGTAACTTACTTGCCGACAAAAGTGCATGAGCAGCGCTCCTCTTTAATAGTCTGCTATTGGAGCTGCTGTGTTGGTGCTGTAGAATGGTGAGACGCCAAGCTGTGAACCACCATATGCACTTGGCAGTCTTTGTCTGGTCTTTGTTCAGCCAACCTCTTAGCCTTGCCACCTATAAAGATAATGAATGCAAAACGGTCCTCTGCTTGCTCTTAAAATTAGATGCTCAGCTTAAAGAAAAAGTAGAAAAGTTGATGCTTTGCGGTAACTGGGGATTGCAAAATAAGGGCTGACAGTTCACCAGCAGCTCTGATTTTCCTCCTTTTTTGATGTTTTTTGAGGGAGGATCCTTAATGGCTTTAAAATGTGAGAAGGATGCAAGATTTCATTGTCGTAGAAAGACTATTTGGAAGGAGAAATCGTTTTGGCACTTATTGTGGGGAAGGGGGTGACTGTTGACAAAGCAGCCAGAAATAGTAAACAACAGCCTCACCTTTCCTCCAACAAAAGGCATTTCTTGGTAATGTATAGTAACTCACCTCAAATTCGCCTCTAGCACTTGCTCTTTTTCTCCAAAGCACAAAAATTAAAATCCTTACTTGAGTTAACCACTTACTAAACTGTATTTCATGAGCAGAAGAGAGCAGCTTTAATGCCTGACCTTCCTTTTTGGAGATATGTGATTCTAGCTCGTATGTTTTTACGATCACGGTCCTTCCTAAGCTGGGTTTAATGTAATAACTTGGTCCTGGCTGAGTCCTCATATGAAAACTTTTAAAAGCTGGCCTCTTACAGCGATTTATCAGGCCTGTTTAGGATTGATTTCCATTATAAAACCCTGGTTACAGCATCCCAGATGTCATGGCACCTTGTGGGTTCTGTATCTTGTTTAAAAAAAAAAACCCTCAAAAATCACTAGTTGGCCTGCAAGCCTTGATTTACACAGAATCCTCCCAGCCATTTTATGACATCCCAAGTGGGGTCTTTTGGTTGGGGTTTGAGGGGGTTTTTTGTTTGTTTGTTTTTCTCCCTTTTTCCTAATCTGCCATTTCTCAGCAAACAGCTCCCTACCCTTGCCCTACCTCCTGGCTGTACCTTTTCTTCCCCTTCACCAGCCCAGCAGACCTGACGGTGTCCGGTCACGCAGCGCTGCAGCGGGCACAAGAGCACACTTCTCTTCTGATGGCTTCCCGCAGCCCGCTTGCTCTCTGCTAGCCCTGCTTTGCCACGCTGGCTGTTCGCAGGGTCCAGCTCCTCCTCTGCCAACAGATGCCACTTCTGTCTCCTGAGGTGTCAGGCTGGAAGCTGGCTCTGCGAGAAGCCGGGCAGAGCCGTGCTCAGTGAAGGACAGGTTATTTGGGGGACGAGGCGGGAGAGGTGCAGAATGCAAACTTCTGCCTTAATATACACACTCCTGAGCTTGTCTGCAAGTCACTGGAAAACCGCTCTTTTCCTGGCAGAGCTCTCCCTAAGCTTTTTTTCTGTATCTCTCTAAAACCTGTTTAGTTGCTCACTACGGAATGTGTGGGAATGTGGCCTAAGGCTATGAGTACTGTGGTGATCAAACTGATTTTAGATGTGTGTGTGGGATTCCCCCAAAGCTGGCTGTCATTACTCTGTCAACACAGTGGCTGAACCCGTGCGAAGGAACACTGTCTTCCAGAGTAGCTGACTTTGGCAGCGAGGACAGGATTCCCCCACGTACCCAGCAGTTTTTAACCAAACGTTTGGTACAGACTGTGCATGCCCTGAAATAAACTATAGCCTGTCTTTACCTTAAAGCAGGTAATAATTGGTTTTAATCATGAGGTTAACAGGACAAAAGTCTCCTGGTGGTCTTTCTTACTCATGCTGGAAAAGCCCTTGTATTTCTTCCTGTCCACCATCTCTTGTCTTATTGATGCTCTTTTTTGGAGGTGGCAGCTTAAGTTTTGGAGCATCAGCCTTTCTAGAAAACGTATGTGTACGTAGCGTCAGGGGGCAGGAGTGAAAAACACAGCCATGATATCATATGCTACCTACACAATTATTAATATTTTTTTTTTGAAGGGTTCTCCTGACAACCTCTTTCACCAGAATTTATCTCTATCATAATTTCTCTGTGATTTCTGGCAGCCAAGCAGGCTCAGTGCAATTAATAATTGTTAGGCAGATTAAAAGCACAGGGGCACGGAGAACAACAGTTGCACCCCTTAACAAACTTTTGTTTCCAACAGGTTCCACTGTTTTAGGTAGTTATTCTGGGGTGTTCAGGAGCACTGGTGTTGCCATGCTGATCCAACCACCATTTCGGCTTTTCAAAGTGGCCATTATTGGTAGTTTTGGAATAAATCCTCAAAGTACAGGCTTCTTCAGTAGATACATGCACAGTGGTGCGTTGTTGTGTTGAGGAGGAGAAATTCTTTCTCTGCCATAACAAGCTGTTTGGCTTAAAAGTACAAGTTAGCCTCCGGTATATGTATGCGTGAAATACTACAGCCTGTGTAGTAGAAATATTCTGTTTCTTTTCTCCTCGCAGAGTGATATTAGGGCTAAGAACTGAATTAAAGCTTACTTTCTTTCACAGAATTCCTCTGAGAGAGAAGACTGTAATAATGATGAGCCCCCTAGGAAGATCATTCCTGAGAAGAATTCACTTAGACAGGTATGTGATCAGTCTCTTTAAAAATGCAATAAAACTTTCTAGCTATTTGAATCCTTAAATGCTTCTGGAAGCTGGAGTCTGACTTGTGCTCATGGAAATCCTTTCTTTTCTCCTTTGAAGTCTGAGCAAGTCACACTGTATCCAGGAAAATCAGACACATATATTTAGCTTTCTGGAGAGTTTGATGACTCTTTCTAAAGAAATCTCTCCGCCTGTGTGGTGCAGTCAGTTGTGACTGTCTAGTTTTACCTTTCTCTGTTTGGTGTTCATCAAGACCTCTTCGGCCCTTTCTTCTGTAATTGTTCCGGTCTTATTTGTAGTATATTTTGCCTTGCTTCAGATCAAGGATCTCAAAGTGTTCTACAACAATTAAGCTTTTCATTGCCCTTGAAGGTAAATTTTCTTGGAGGTGATGTCCAGGTTCATAACCTGAAAAATGACCTGTTCTTGTTTCTTCTACACTCATATAAATTACTAATGGGTAGAAAGGAAAAAGGGTGGTCTGATAAGACGTAATCTCTTTGTCTTTTATATATAGTAAAGCAAATTTCTTACCAATTGAAAGTAGTAGCTTTTTTTAATCCCCATGGCCAACAATGAGGGTCTGAGTTGTGATTTCTGGGGTATTTAAGTTGCATGAAGTGATTTCAAATCCTTTTTCACATAACACCTTGGTCTTTCTCCCCACTGCAACCTTCAAGCAGCAGAAGCAAAAATATGTCTGTGCCTCAGCTGCGCAACTTTGCTGCCTGGTATATCAGAGTAAAACCGTTGATGAACGTGACTTAAGTGAATACCCCAGGCCCTACATTGCAACAGCTGAGGAATTGGCACATTTCCTTCTGCATCTCAGCTACAGGAGCAGGAGTCTCAGGAGAGGAATAGGGTGGTAATACACTGCCCCGTTGCTGCTATTTGCAAGAGAAATTGTGGGTCAGAACCATAGTAAAGGAAGAAACATCTTTTTGATGTAGTGTACTTGTGCTCAGAGTTGTTGGGTTTTGGGGGGTGGTGGTGTTTGGTTAGTTTTTAAATAATGTATTGTGATAGGTGTGTTTGATTTTTGTGGGACTAGGTGTCACGTGAAGAACTATGTGTGGCTAAGACAGGTCCAACTAATAGATGTAGTCCATGTAAGTCTTTTAGACAAGAGGCAATATGCTGGGATTAATGAGTGAGGTCCCAGATATTGCTGAGAAAGATTACCTTGTAGAATTGATTAAATATGTTACACCAAAATTAAAACGTTTCCGGCATTCAGCAACAACCAATGAGAACAAGAGGAAGAGGGCAAAGCTTCTAGGTCCCTACTCTCAATCCCCAGGATAGCCAACAGTGTCGCCAGCATAACAGAAAACTGTTTTTTTTCATTTTAGAGTTATCTTAGTGATGGCAAGCCTTCAGGTTCAACAAGAAAAGGTGTATGTCTCTTCTCCAAGAAAATGTTCATAGTAAGAGGTGTTAAGTCAAAAAGAGCTTGAGTTACCTGTTTTGCGTGCCTTCTTATCTCACTGAGTCCTTCCTCATGATTGTTGATTGAGGAGGAGGCAAGTATTCACAGACAGTATTATGCAGATAAGAAGGTACAGTTTCTTGAGTTGGGTTTCCCTTCTGTTATATTTCAATCTGCAGAAGTATTCTTAGTGTCCAGGGAAAGCTGTCTTTCCTACAGGCCCATAATTCATCGTAACCAAGGTGCCTAGATATCAAGAATACACCTAAAAAACCATTTGTGCTGTCCAAATATTTCATATTGGAAGTAATTCACATGGATGTTGTTTATGTCAAAGGTGGTTAGCTGTGTTTCAGGATACTGTTGAGATGTTGCATTGGTCTCCATCTTTGTGCCCAGTCTTTACAGTGACAGATGCAGGTCAAACCCCTTGGGTGTTCCGATTGCTATCTGGGGTCTTTTGTGTTAAGAGCAGTGTTCGTGGACAAGTTCAAGATGTAGTCTTAGTCTTAAAGCAAGTGCCTTCTTGTCTAGATCATAGGAGGTGGTTGACCATGATTTTGTGCCTGCTGTAGAAGGAATTTTCCTTCTTTATGTAGGCATAAATAAAGCCCTCTGAGCATTTTGGAAGCTCAGATTGCTCCTCTTCTCTATTAGTGATGGACAAGAAGCAGAAGAGTCTTCCAACTCCAGGCGCAGAAATCAGACACATATGCAACCATGTGCCTGTGTACTGATAATCAATGAGTAAAGCAATACTTATCGGAAAGATCTGCATCTCCTACCGGAAGGTAGGCAGAGTGGCTACCCTGTCTTACATCTATCCATATTTTGTAAAACCAAAGATCTGAGCTGCAAATGCTGTGAAAGCAGTAATTCACAAAAAGTGCTTTCCATCATAGTGGAAAGATGCTAACTTCGTAAATATTGGGTGTAGAGTTTCATATTTTCTGTCCCTCCCTTAAGACACCGCTGTTAAAATTTCATTATTGGAGAACATGGACCTACATGCACAGAGGAATTGGATGTACGTATGTGGATAGAAGAGAAGCCTGTTTACTTAAATGGTCTTTCCAGTGACGGTGTCCACATATTTAGTACTTTTTGCTTAGTTTTAGAAAATTAATGAGATGCATCAGACCACTTCAAGTGCAGTATGATGTCTTGATTTGTTCAGCTGCTGACAAGTTTAAGTAAAGATGCATTACCTTTTCGTGCCTTGTTTGTGGTGTTGGTATGAAGCTGTAGCCGTGTACGTTTTCTCAGGTGGGTTTGTGGAATAGGCATGCTAGAAGGTGGAGGTAATAAGACAGTGTAATGGGTGCTTAAGCATCTGAAGTTGTAAGCAGGGCTGAAGACCCCCATTGCTTAGTGCTATGGACTTCTTACAAGGAGAAATAAATTCTTCTGTTGATTAAAATGGTGCCTGGAAAAGGTTGCCTCAGATGTCTCAACAAGTGGAGCTGTGTCCTTGGTGTGCTGGAGGTGGGAGGCACGGCCACTCTTAGGTGCACAAGGGGCAGCAATGCAGAAGGGATGTGGAGATTAGCACTGGGAAAGGAAACAAAAAGGCAATGAACTTGACACTGTTAGCTGGAGCAGTGAAAGGATCTAAGCTGTGACAGATTTTGAAGGATGCAAACGTTCAGTTCTTGTTGAGTGCTTGATCTGACAAAATTAAATTTTGAAGGGGTAAACTGAAAATCGGAGTATGAAAACAGACTAGAAAAAACAATGACAAGTGGCAAAAGTTTTTGGCAACTTTATTTAAGCTAACAAACGAATTTTCACACTGCAAAGTTATAAATTAATTTTAATAGGCTGATCCAGATGGTCCATTTGGAAAATGGATAGCTTGATCTGTTGAAAATTAAACTAAATTTATCTCTCTCATACTTCAAACTGAAGTAAGCGTGAGAAGAGTGCCCATTAAGTCCAGCTCATACAGATGGACCGGCAGGTCACACATGGGACTAATCTGATTCATTTTAAAAATAAATGCATGAGTTATTGAATCAGGTTCCTGTTTCAAGCCCTGCGTGTGAGCGTGTGTGTGTGTGTGTGTGCGCTGCCCTTTCAAAGGGACTCGCAAATGCTTCAGTGCCTTTTTAACCTGTGTGTTTCCATTTTAATTCAACTTCCTTGCCAAAAAACATAATTAGTTTTCAGTGCCTATCATTTAGCGTTAGACCCAAACACTAGATTGATTAGGTCAGGCATTTGTTATTTTAAGGGCTATGTCTCCATTCTTCATTTATGAAGAACATGAGCTCAATAGACTTGGGGAGAGAGCCGGCCTTTAGAAACGGGGAAGGGGAAGCTCTCTGGGGGCCCCTCCAGCCTTTTAGCTTCTGGGTGTTTTTAACAGAGCCATGAATGCAGATTTGTAAATTTATTGCAGTGCCATCTGGTTTTTTTGCAGGAACCGTATTATTGTTGGCTCGTATCTGTCTATTGTGGTGGTCACTCCCCGGGAGCTTGCCCTTATAGTCCGAAGGAAAGTGATGAATAGTGGGGGTCAACATGAATAGGTCACAGGGCAGCTGTCCGGGGCTGCCCTGAACTTGATTACCCCACTGGTTTTTAAAGAAGACGGGCACAATGCAGGTTGTTTAAAACCCTTCCCTCCCTTCTCTTCGGTGCAGCGATAATGAAGTGCCTTTTGCTGCTGTGGTTTGGCTGTGGGTGAAGGTGCCTTGTGGGGAAATGCTGGCAGCAGCGAGGCTGCCGCACTGTGCCTCCTGCAAACCTCACGTCGGACTCTGCTGTCTTTCTGTAAGCTTCCAGATGGAAGTCCGGGGGAAAAAAATCCCTTTCTGTTACCCCATTCAAACAGGCCCTTTAGCATTTTCAAGAATTTTCCCTCTCAACATTTTGGCACAGAATATTACCTCAGTTCATTCTTACGGATTTGAGATCATTTTGTTAAATTGCATGTAGCACCTAAAACATGATGTTGGTGCTATTGCAAGGTTAAAATAGGCACAGTCTGATCTTAAGAGTTTAAAGCCAATACACAAGCAAACCATAAGAAGCAGAAAGTGGTTAAAGAAGGTGGAGGAAAGGAAAGACAAAAAGTAGCAACCGTCAACTGTTTACTTGCA
This sequence comes from Larus michahellis, assembly GCF_964199755.1. NCBI lineage: Eukaryota > Metazoa > Chordata > Aves > Charadriiformes > Laridae > Larus > Larus michahellis. The sequence continues at coordinate 58,485,667 of NC_133901.1, read as the reverse complement.
GGTGGTAGCCTCGTCCCGCTGCTTAGGGCTCCTCTCCAGGCGTATTTCTCCTCCGCAAAAGTATTTCTGCCATGCAAAGTTGAAGCCCTCTTTTCGCCTGGTGGGGAAGGTTACATGGTGAGGAGGGGTGAGGGTCCTTCAGCTCCCTCCCTCTTTTCCTTCCTCCCTCCAGGGAAGATGCTGCAGTTCAAATTTGGCTTCTGTTGGAGAGCTGGTCAAGGCAGGACATACCTGGTCTATAAAGTTATCCTGGTTAGCTCTTCTTTTACGCTATTAACGCTTGCTAGTAAGGAGTTGCTGGCTGAAAAGCCTCCTGAAATTGCCAGAAGTACATCCTTAGTCTTACTTTTAAGATTATTCTTCCTGTTTAATTTTTTTTTTCTTTATTCTCAAACCACAACAACAAAAAAGTCATTTCCATTCCTCTGTGACACTTAGTGCGTGTTAAAAAAACTAGCCGAGGCGGGTTGTGCCGGAGTCTAAGTTACAATGGGAACGCTGCCTTGTGGCGGAAAGGCCACTGGGCTCTTTCAGCATTAGTGCTAATAGGAATCTGTCACCCGGCCACATTTCTGCATTCCTCTGTAATTGAGTAAATTGCAAGTGTTGTCTGCTCCCCCCTGCCCTTTGTGTCCATGTCCACTTACCATCCGAAGAACGTGGGCAGTGATAAATAAAGCGCTGAACAGGGCTCTCAACTCTTTGAAAGCAGCGTGTTGCCAGCCCCCTAGTTATATTTCTTTAAGTGTTTATGTTTTTCTGTATTCTTTCTCTTGTGTGGCTGGAACCCTGGGGATCCAAAGCCATGAGAGAGGCCAAGAAGCTAACAAAGTAGCTGTCCCCTTGTTAGCTTGTTCCTTTCTTCTTTAAAAAACAAGATGAAAACCATCTGGCTCAGGGCATTACATTTTCCTCCCCCATGCACCTCTATAGATGAAGAGTTTCACCTGCAGTGAGGGTTTACATTGATTAGGGAGGGAGCAGTAATTCAAGCCTCCATCCACTTCAGTGGTACTTTGCAGTCTTTAAAGGTGCTGACCCATTGAGTTAAACTGTCAAGGGAGGATAAAAAAGGATCTTCATCCCGGGAGGTAACAGCTGCCAGGTTTTCAACACCTTGCACGCTGCTGGAAAAATGTCACGAATTGTCAATGGAAAGAAAAATCACTTGGCTGCCATCTTCCCTTAATGACGTGCCTTATAAAATGAAAGATTTAAGGGTGTAAAAATCAGCAAGTAGCTGTCAGGGAAAAAAAAAAAAAATATCCTGAGGGATTTTGAACAATGGGCCCAACAAGATGTATCCCGAAAGACTGCGAATAATGCATCCAAGTTGGAATAACCAGATCTGATTGGGATGACCATGGTTATCTTTGCACTGTGGGACAAGAGGGAAGTGAAAGCAGCAGCACAGAAGTATAACGTTACAATGCCTGTATTTAAAAAAAAAGGGGGGGGGGGAAAGTCTTGATTCATAAGCCAGTGAACTGAGAGAAGACATACTGTATTTCTGCTCTTTTGAGGACAATTTGTTTTCAAGCAGCTACCAGATGGCTAAATACCACGACATTTCCTTTTTCTCTCTCTCCCCCCACCCCCCCCCGCCTTTTCTTTAACAAGAGATCTAGTTCTCCTTGCTCTTTGTTTTTGTTTGTTTTAATGCTTTTACGTCGCTGAACAACCCCGTGGTGTTTGGGCATTGTGGCATACTCCTTTTTTTGTTTCCTCCCCTGTGCATTTGATGGATGAGGAAAAAAGATCTTCAGCTTTAATGTAATTTCAGATAATAGGCAGATTGGAGTAAGGCTTTTTGTTTGTATTGTCTTGGGGTTTTTTGTTTTAGGGGCCTCTTTTTTTTGCTGTTTGTTTTAGGTAAGTCATTTTAATTGTACTGAGTAATTAGAAGGTACACACAGCCAAGGGAGCTTTGTTATGGTAATTGCTCAAGAAAACCCACTCCCCAACTACCATTGCCATGTGTTGAGACACGTCTTCCCTCTAGTGGCAATATTAAGGACTCTGGCTTTCGCAGTCGGCAAGGTGTAATTGCAATATGACAAACTGTGCTTTAGGGAAAATCCTGTAAATGATCTAGTTTTTTGTTTGGCTAGTCTTTATTTTGTCTTACGACTTTCCATGGAGACTAGCCTTCCCAAGGCTGGGCTGGGGATAACAAAAATTTCATCTTAAGGATATAATCGCGGCGAATCCTGGGTAATGTTTTACAGCTTGACTTAATTCTAGTCTTCTTTTTAATTACCTGTTTATAAAAACGTTTTTAAATTTGTTGAGATTACTTAATTCTTTCAGAAGAAGCACCTCATTTGAAATAAATAAATAAATTGCATTTATTTTAAATAGTCCATGTGAAAGACCTTTAAAGGGTAATTAATGCAAGTCTCCTAAGACTCTAAGTAAGATGAAAGCGATCTTTCCAAATCTGCTGGAGTGATTTGTTTATATAACTTCCCACTTCTGCTGAATTCTTCTGAGCCTAATAACTTTTTTCTAACCGTTTGGCAATTTGTGCTTAGCTACAAAAGCCCTTGTTCAAAAAGAACAGTTTAATAACCTTATCCTTGAAAATGACTTGAAGGGAGGGTATGGGTTTTGTCTTTTTGCTGTGTTTTTATTAGTGTTATCTTTCTCTGATAAATCATGTAATTATTAACTATTGGGGGGGGAAATCTTATTGAACTCCTGGGTTGCAGCTTCTATTAAAAAGTGGAGTTTTGTTCAGGGACTGGGGATTCTCGGAATAAATGGCCAAAGAAATGGATTTCAGTTGGCGGAAAGGCTGCGCACACACACAAACACACACACTTGGAGTTAGTTCTGCCTGGGGTTCGAGGCTTCAGGTTGGCATTCAGTGTTTGTCCGGAGCTGCACCGGCAAGAGTGGAAATGTTTATGTGTTTATGTCAAAGAGCAGCATCGCACTTTCTTTAAAAAGAAAAATGTAACCAAAGATACTTACGGAATGAGATCAGATACAGCTCTATCTTTAGTGAACCATAGTCTAGCGTCTCTGTGGCATTTTAAGCCTTTGGCTGAGAGTGAATACAGCTTTGTGGTTCCCCTGCTTCTGACATGATTTGGTGCTGCCATATATTTGTAGTGGTTTTTTTGTTTGGGTTTTCTTTTTTTTTTTTTTTCATTAGAGCTTGTTTTGCTATAGGGCTGCTTAACACTGTTCTCAAACAGCTTTTGCAAGGTTACAGGAATGCAGCTTGGTAACAAGTTTGTGTCATTTTAAATATATACCTCCCAGTAAATAAGGAGGAGCCTTGCAATCAATCCCTTTTACTGTGTTATATGTTTCACCTGACAACTAAACCCTCTATTGATTAACCATTACTTTGTTAGATAATCTCGTGTCATTGAAGCCACTGTAAAAATTAAACTCTTTAAAATGTTTTACCCTAGCAGCAGTGCGAAAATTGAAAACTTGTTCAGAATTACAGCCAGCTTCCACAAAGAAGGTAGTTTTCAACAAACTGGTTTATGTTTGCATGCTTTATATGCAATATAAAAACATATTAAAGCACTCCAACGCAAAGCTATCTGCCTGTGGCGTTGAACCAGGCTACCATTTCAGTCTGCTTTTCCTTGGCGAAGAAACCTCTTACCTTGATGAAAGGTGAGGAGGAACTTGAACAGTTTTGGTGCAAATTAGATGAAATTTGTAAAAGGATCGAGCTTTAAAGGTGAGCGTGCGAAGTTTGCTTTTCTGAGGCTTGGTTCTGGTTTTGATTTTCTTGGTTCTCTTCTAGGTTAATCAGTGTTCCCACAGGCATTGGAATGAATGAAAGGAGGTTCTCTGATGTTGCGGTGTAGCATGAGAGAGACACCATCAAATGTTTCACCTAAAGTGTAGGGCTCTGCGTTATTACTTGATGATATGACAGTCAGTCTGCTTTCAGTTAGGTCTTTTCACTAGTAACTCTTAGCGTACGAACACAAATATAACAATATCAGATAAAATCCATGTCCAGCAGTAACCATATGTCTCACAATAGCCAGTAACTGCTGCCTACAGAGGAACTTCAGAAGAGGGCAGCTGTATAGTGCTACCTTCACAATACGTTCTCCCAGCTTCTTGTGACTTGACTTCGCAAGCCAGGTGCAGCTTCTTTGCAACATCATCAATACGTTTCCATTGAGACCTATTAAGTATAGTGACATTACCTCTTTTTTTTTCCCCTGGACTTTAAGGGAGAACTAGGCTTACATCTGCCTTTTTGCTTGAAACCTTTTAAAACATATTGTAGAACATGCACATGAATCTTCTTTACCCTTTTTATTCATCCCACAAGGCTAATAATGCATTCTTCTGTGAGAATGTGAAAATAAGAACAGAAGAACTTTGTCACTTTGCAAACATAGTAATGGATGTTGAACTGAAGATGACTATGTTTTAATCTTAAATCTACATCCTGATGGTTTGAACCTATTATACACACTCCTTTCAGTTTTCTTTAATCCCCACTACTTCTATTGAGAAACAAAGAGCTGCTGAAGGACTACATGGTCGTCTGGTAATTTGGCACTTACATAGATCTTAACGTAATAGAATTAATGTGTAAAAGTTGATTCTCACAGTAAAAGTATGTTCTTGTCTCCTTTGTGTGGCTGAAAAGCTTGAGAAGGAGGAATTTAAGTATGGTTGGCAAGTTGTCAAAGGGCAGAGAGGTATTAATAGCACGGGAATGTCCAGGTCGGTCAGACCCAGAGTCTGCTCATCCAGTGCCGACTCCAGCACTGTCAGTGGAAGATGCTGTTGAATGAGAGCAAATGGGTCTGGCCACGCTCTCTGTGCTCCGTTCCCCTCCTGCTCCTGCAGCATCTCCTGCTGTTGCGCTAGGGATGTCCAGGGGATATCTCAGCCGAGTTCTCTATGGACCTGCTCTCCATGAGTTTGTTTAACCCCTTTTTCCTCTTGCTGATGTTGTTTTTCTCCACAGTGTCCTGGGGCAGCAAGCTCCAGAAGTTCACTGCCTTCTCAGTGAAGAAGTGTTTCATTTTATCTGCTTTAAATTTATACTATAGCAGTTCCATCAAGTGTCACTAGTCCTGGTATTGTGGGATTTGATGAACAAGTTATTGATGCTGTTCACACTGAGATGTAATGTGTGTATGAAAATAATAAAAATTAAGCAGTAGATTCGAATAATTGACATGCACACAACTTTTGAACAGTGACATAGTGAGCATGCTTCCTTCTCAGAAAGTTCTAGGATTTTGAGATTTAGCATTTAGTGTTTCATATTGTGTATTTGGATTGTCTGCTCTTTCCCACTTGTAAATGTGAGAGGAAGCCTGTTGTAAGCACGGCTTTTAAAAAGCTGGCTTGCTACCAAGGTTTGCGCATACCTGTCTTGGGAGAAAAAAGCCTGACAAGATCCGAGTTCAGTTCATGGTTCAGTTCATGGAGCCGCAGGCTTCCTTAGTTGCTTTTAGTAAATGTTTTTGTGGCTGAGCTTTTCATCTTCAAAGTCAAGTTAGTAGTAGCTTTCCGTGAGTCAGGGCTCCTCATAAAATTTACCGTATGTAGCAGATAAGTTGTGCAGAAATACTGCTACTGCAATTCTAGGAATTAAATTGCAAATGAAAGAAATCACAGATTTATGATAAATGGGTTAAATTACACAAATGTACATACTGAACAAAGAATCTTATCAACTCTTCATGCTTTTTCACCTTGAGAATCTGGTTGAATTTAACTAACATGATGCTTATAAAATTAAGTTTGCGTGGTATTGTCTGAACATCAGTGCAAAGCAGATGGTGTCAACTTTCTGTCCACCAGTTGGGCCGCTTACATCTAAGCCACAATTTATAATAGTTTATGCCATTCTGATCTTTCTTCTGAGCGGAAAGTTCTGTGCATACCAGAGTGATGGGTTTATGATGTTGGCAAATATTTGCAAGAGGCTAAGTTGAGTCCATCAGACTTCTGTTTGCTCATGGCCTAATCCCAGTTTGAATCTGAACCTCCCCTGTTGAAAGATGCACTCTGTTCATTGCACGGCACTTTGAAAGGATTTGTGTGTTTGAATTTTTCAATTTCTCCTTCTGGATCCAGAGTCAGAAGTTGCTAGCTGGCTGCTAGTCGCAGCAGATATCGATGTTACGACTTGTAAGGAGATCTGCTGGAGCCAGGATATTCTGCATTCCTGTCTGTCACTGATTGTTTTCTGGTTAGAGAGCTCAATGAGAAAGAAAACGTGAACTGCTGAAGCAATGGAGAGGATGGGGCTTCTGTGCTCCTTTTTGTTTCTGTTTCATGGTGAACTTTAAAGGGGGTCTTGTAAAGAAGTAAGGTGGAAAGGACTGTGATTCCCTGAATTTCTCCAAGAGTGTCTGTACTGTGCTGAGCCAGTACAGATCCACCTGAGCCAGTATACTGATTTCCCGTGGTGGGCAATAAGGAGCGTTTAATAAGGAACATAAGAGCTTAGCTGAATAATGTTATAAACTGATTGTGAACACTCAGTTTCCATCGGTTGATGCTTACTATCCTCCTGAGCTGGAGACTGTCAGGAGCACTGGCTTTGTGGGTGTATCTCCTATCGCTCAGCATGACTCCTTTTTAATCTCTGCATTTTCGCCTCGGACGTCCTTTGCAATATGTTCCTCTGCTGGTTTGTGTGTTACTACTGGCTGCATCTTTTGCAGGGTCAGGCCTGTGGCAGGGGGGCAAAAAGGGGAGATGATTTGCTGGTGCCTGGCGCTGAGGGCATCTGGCTGTGATGATGAAGCTCTGGAACAGGGGGAGAGGTTTAGGAGCCTGTAGCTTGCCAGCGGTGCCCGCAGGTTTTGTAACCTATTGGCAGGTTTGGGGTTGAATTAGTTTCAAATCAAGCAAATAGAAATCTATAACAAGCCCTGAAAGAAGGATCTTCAGAGATTGCCAGCAAATATTACAGGGAGAGAACTGACGGGCAGTTCACTACGAATCTTTGTGCGTCCTCCCCTTAAGGCAATCTTAAAAATATCATGAATGTTAGTATGTTTTACTTAGTGCTCTTGGAAATGTCTTAGTAGCAAGTTTAATTTCATTCTCTTTCAACATGCTTCTTGGGTTTTCCCCACACAACTATTTGAGGTAGCAACATCTTCTCTGCGGTCCACTTACTTCTCTTGCAACAAAGCAAGTTTGTGCTTGCTTTTGGGCTGCCACTTTTGCTTGGGAGCAGTTTTCTGTAAATGGCGACAGGCACTGGGGTTTTAATCCAATACTGGAGCTGTTAGGTGCGACTATACTCTTTCTACTACTAGAAAATGTGAGCTTAATCAAGTAGTAATTAAAAAGGTGTTGAAAGTAGGGGGGGGAGCCTCCATTAAGAAACTCCTGAGTTCTTCAGGCATCTTAGTTTAAACAGCCAAATCAACCAAAGTATAATTTTAAACACGCTTCGTAAGTACTGTTCATATGCTGCCCTTAAAAAAGGGAGAGAGTGTGAATAATGTGTTCTGCAAAGACTCCAAAGTCTGCGGCCCCCGCTGAGGGTCCCCTGGGCAGGACAGCATATGAGTTAAAGAAAAAGGACATTCTACTTTAAAAGAAAAAGCTTTCCGAAATTAGGAAGATTTAATGCAACAAGTGAGATGTGGTCTGCATTTGCTCCCTTTTGATTATAACCTTCATACTGTCCCCATGTATTTTTACCTGATTAAGAGAGGGGATGTTTATTAACATTTGACATACACTGTGATAACTAATATGGAGAAATCACCTTGCTTTAGTTGGTCAGTTACGCAGCGTTTTGTGAAAGACCAAACAACCGAGATGAGATTTTGTTTTTCCTTTTTCAAAGGAAAAGGAAAAGAGGAGAAAAATCTTCTTTTTTTCCCTTTGTATCTCAGAACTATAAAATTGTACGTAGCTTCTCAGAGGACATGCATGCCCTCAACATAGGCTTTTGCTGTAAACTAGTTTATTTTGGTTCGAAACGTTTACACTTTAGGAAAAAGGAAATGTAGTAGAGTTGTTGTGAGTCCCTGTGCCAAAAATGTGGTGCCTGGAAGAAAATCGTGTTCTTCTATTCATAACCATTTTAATCTTTCTGCAGACCTACAACAGCTGTGCCAGACTGTGCTTAAACCAGGAAACAGTATGTCTAGGAAGCACTGCTATGAAGACTGAAAATTGTGTGGCCAAAGTAAGTAAGAGAACGGCTTTGGTTTTGAGGGTTTTTTAGCAGATTGTTCATTGTTAATCAAAAAAAAGTTCTTGTTAAAAATTGCAGTTAGAAAAAAATATTTAAACAGAAAGCCAGTATTTTGGGCAGGTTTTTCTGTCCTTCAGTGTAGTTTTCAGACTTGCGGTTTTTCCATGTTGGAAATGAATTTACTTGAGTCCTGAGCTATCTAGGATTGAAGGGTTCATTCTGTTATACAAGTAATAGGCTTTTCCAGTGGGATGACCTATACCTGCCATGTAATTAGCTGTGGCCACTTCAAATGATAAATGTCTAGATATATGCTAAAAATACTGCATGAGAGCTCTTTGTATCATGGTTCCCTTTCTTAGCTACCAGAGGGAAGGTGCAAAAACAAGGACCTTTCAATTAAAATACAGTGAAGGATGTATTTAAGGGAAAGGGAGGAGGGGAGATATGGTGAGAAAATGGATATATTAGCCCATCAGAGAAAAGTAAATCCTTGAGAATTGTAGTAAATGCGATCGGAAAAGATGAGGTGCCATTAGCCACCCTCTTTTCTTAAAATTCAGCGTAACTAGAGTAAAATGACATACACGTAGGGCTGCTTGTGAATGGAAAACATTTGAACTGTGATGCAGCATGTAGAGAAAGGCTGCGCGAAGGATGCGTTTAGCCTTGTGCGAGCTTCGTATTTCCACTGAGAGGAAGTTCAGAATGGGCATGCAGGACAGATCAGTGCACGCAGCCATCTGTTACCGAAACCAGCTGGCATTTTGTTGCTCCTCTGTCACCACAAACCTGGCCACTCAAAAGCCTGTTTTCTCTTTCGGTTATTTATTCCTTGATCTTCTCGAAGTCCTTTTTTTCCCCATATTTTGAATGGTTGTTAAAGGTGCCTTGTCCCTTTGGGGCCCATTTTTGTATTGACCTTTAAAGATAATTTCCTGACTAAATCTTTTCTAGGATTTTGCTGTTGAAATTTGGATGTCCCATTACTTTTGTTTCCTGCCAGGGAACTGGCCATCGTAAAAGTTTGTCATGGTGCTCGCAGGTAGCTTAGCACTCGTAAACTCTGCTCGGCATGCCAGGTTACCTTCCAGTGGAGAAGCACTTCTGAGGGAAGCTACCGATCTTGGTACAAAGTGCTAATATTTAATACCAACACCTCCGTTGTTAGCTTACGACAACTGGTATCGCACACTAAGGCACTTTACAATACAAAGTAGGTGAAACCCTTTGAGAAAAGCACCAGAACAACTCTTACTGAATCATATTGGCGTACCGCATCATTCTGATGCCATGAAGCAGCTCACAGCAAGCTAGCTGGAGTAAAGCCATTCAGCCCCATCTTGCTTTATAGCATTTTGTCTGACCTGGTCATCTTACTAAGGAGCAAGGATGTGCAGGAACTAATAAACGCATAAAGCTAATTTATGTGATGCCTCTTTTAACTGCAATGACATAACTTTAACATCCTAATGCCCCGAATAATAAACTCTCCTAAAACTGTGTTTCAGTGGGATCCTGGTAAGAGGTGTGGGTAGGGCTCAAGGCAGGAACAGCAAGACTTGTTTCATGTTATTGAGGATGAATTTGAACCATCACCCTCAGATGAAAAAGCACGTATTTTAAAGTATTGAGTCTCTGTATGCCATAGGACAATATATATGTATATATGCTATAAGACAATCTGCCATCACACATATATATATGAAAAAAACCGTATATACATGCATACACACACACACATACACGTATACAAAAACATAAGGACTTTTCTAGGGATATAATTCCTCCTTTACTAGCTCGCCTGGCTATTGTACTCCGTTCCTTTGCCTTTCCAGCTACAAACCAAAATGAAATAGGTTCTAAGAAAGCTTGTCTTTCAAATTCCAGAAGTGTTGAAGCATTTATAAATCCAGTTAGCTAAATTCGGATGGCTCAGTGATGGCATAGGCAAATGGCACAACTGTTAAATATTCCCTAGGTGAAGGGCTTAAATGGGATTTAAGGAGTTCAGAGGCCTTCACCTAGCTTTATGCACATGGCAAGTTTTATCCTCCATGATTGATGCAGGATACAGCCTTGGACTTTAAAATGTTTTGTTAGGAGGGTGAAGACTGGAAAGTATAACTGTGGGTTTCTTTATCTGTAGCACTTTTGGAAAAGGGGTTTCAATTTTTTTTAAACTGGCGTTGAAGGACAAAAAAGGATTACTTTGGAAATCATGATTTATTTTTTCTGATTCTGCAGTGCGGTATTAGCCCTAACTGGGGGCCACAGTCAGCATTGTCACAAGCTTGTCAGAAGTGTCAGTCAGTCAGCAAGGGGCGATGTTTTTTCCAAAACTGGAATTTCTGATTCTGCACCTACTTGCAAAAAAGAAAATTGTGCTCTTTTAAGACTGTATTAATGCCATTTGCTGATCATGTGCTTGATGTTTCAAAAGTTTGTTCAAAGAATGACATGCAGCTTCCCTTGAGGCCACACACATCAATATTGAGATACCTTTTTTCAGACTGAAGCACTGTCCATCCATCAAGCTTTCTTGTGAAGGAATGCTTCCATACAGGACAGTCAGGTGTAACTTACCAACCTAGCAACTGGCATTCTTTCTAAAATGGAGGGAAAAGAGGTTTATAATAAACATATATGCATTTTCAAGTATGGAGGGTAGGATAGGGCTACTGTCTTTTTCACCACTCATGGAAGTGTGTGTTAGTTAGGAAACCTTGTCTGCCTGGTCTTGAATACAATGTTATGTTCACTGTGCAGCCAGGTGCTCCGTGGCTTTTGCAAACCTATGGGTTATCTAGTTTTATTCAGGCATTTAAAAACAAAACTATAATATCACATTCTGATGAATCTTTGTATTTTGTTCTTAGTAGTGCTTTTCTGGTATTTGCCCTCTGAAACTCCATTGATAGGACTTGGGTATATTTGGGTAGAAGCAAATAAGGAGCAGTAGAAATTGTTTCAAGAATTTAATGTTTTGACTAGGGAGACGGGATCTTGAATTAAAAATTATATATCGTGATGCACAGATGTCACCTGCGTGATCTGTAACATTGCTTCTCTTCCATCCTCAGGAGTTTCTCCATTAACCTTTTGGCATCCTTTGGCCAATTGCATTTGAGTGATCAACAGGTCTGATGTATATTTAACCTGATGTCTTTAAAAAGGAAATGCAATCCCTAATTATGTTTTTATAAACATACACACATAAAATCCTCTTGTTTGTAGAAACCAAAAAATGTCTGTGAGAGGATTTCTTTTTACGATTCTACTGGTGTGCGACCACAAGTGGACAGCTTTGTCAGGAATTGGTGCTAGGTGCTTAAATAAGGTAGAAATGTAGCATGAACCTGAGCTCCCAGGACAGGGTGTTTGGTTTTAATGAGGCTTATTGAAATCTGGCCAAATGAGCATCTGTTCCTATTGTTTGTTCCATATTTTGTAAGCCAGTATCTTCAGGCCAGATAATGGTGTTGGTGTGTGCTTCATCCTCAATTAGAGAGGGGCACAGTTAAAAATCCCCTGGCATCTGGTATGTCACTAGGATTCTTGTGATGCTCCTGGGTGTGCAAACAAGTTTCTCTTCTGTTCTGCATCCGGGACCGTTTACTTTCTGTGGTGACCTTCATACTTTCTACTTGCTGTGCAGTAGGGGATGCTCTGATGTGTCTCCAGTCACCTTGGCTGAGCCTTTGCTTGGATGGATTATATATATTCCTGTTTTCAAACAGAGGTCTTACCTTTTCACCCTTTCATCATGTGGGCTGCATTAGGTTTGAGTTTAGCTGTTCACTTGGAGTCCGTTAGATTTTGCACTTCCCTGGATCATGGAAATATCCCTCTGATTCAAAGTGCCTTTTTCTTTCCCAGCAAGAGACTGGTGCACAGCTGATCTCGCAGAGTTTACAGTCAGTACCCATTTCCTGTATTCATTAGATAGGTCTTTACTGTTTATTAACTCCTGCAGTCAGTTCTAGTTCGTCTGTGTCTGCTACATAAAGAAGCGTTCTCAGTTTCATTTTGCACGCTGAATTCTTTCCTACATGTACCAGAGATAGGCACCCTATGGCATACCTGCCAGAGACAGCACAGAGACACCTTCTAAACGGCATACAGCATCCCTGGGTTTCTTCTTAGTTCTGAACTCAGCAGCAGCAGCTGGGAGGGGTTCTCTGCCTCTTTCTTTATCTGGGATAAGTGAAATTGGAGGAAGGAAAATACTGTCAAGCACAGCACCCTTGAAAAATTAGACTTCTGTTTTCAGGCTACTCTTTGCTACCTACATGTGATAATTGGTCCTGCTTTTTATGGTACCGCCAAACCAAGGGACTTCTCAGGGTCTTTTTTAAGCATGTTTTGTCTTCTAGGGAATGTTTGATTGCTGTTCATCACACTTTTAAAAGTGCATGCTGCAATGATTGCAGTTTTGAACTAGGAATCTAGAAAGGGTTTATACCCTTTAACGCCGTCATTTTGTTGTCTGCAGACGTGATGGCTTTTCTTATTCATCTTCATTAAGGGAACTGAATAATACTCTCCTTGCAGAGATGTGAAAATTTAACTGTGTGATGCTTTTTTTGACCCGTGAATGAAAAGTCCAGCTTAAGCATGCAGTGATGTTCTGCCCGCTTGGCAAGCTGTTTGTAGCGGACAGGGGGACAGAGCTGTGTTCGGCTCAGTTCTGGCAACACAGAACAGGGCTTGGCACTTCAAGTATGCTATGTGAAATTTTCTTTCAAAGATGCATATTGTTATTTAGCTATAGCTACACATTTTACAATCAAGGATGATTCAGCTAAAGCAAGGAATGGTGGAAGTAGCTGGTAATTGAAATCTCCCTTCCTTTGTCAGTTCTTTCTGCATCGCTACTTCTGAATTTTTAGAATAAAAATAGTCTGCACAACAGTAACATTGAGCTCAGAATTTTTATATGAATTCAAAGGAGAAGCCACGAGTACTCTTTAATAAACAAACATTTAGGGTTCCAGGCTGAATGTTCCAGTTGGCAGTAGGACAAATTGATCTGAAGAGCGTCCCTCTTGTACTCTCAAGTCCCTTTATGTCACAGATTGATGGCTCCTCTTTCCTGAGAGTGTCCCTGCATTTACTTTGCATGAACAGCACAACCAACTCAGAGTTCTGCTGTGATACACCACTGGGTCGGTATATCTTCAGATAATGTGTAGTTTTCCAGTGTTTTTGAAGCCTTTCCAGTCCTTGAGATTGAAATAAGAGCAAGTTAATCATCAACAAATATTATTTGACTAGCTACATTCGGTTTCTGATACTCATTCCGCTGTTTTAATGAGAAAGTATGTTCCTCCATACCTTAATTTTTAGTATTAAGCTTCTGTGTGATGATGCAGAGGGGCTGTCAGTGGACATGCTTCCAGCTCCAAACCCCTCGGTAGCCGTGTCCCTTTTTGTGGCTTGGATATACCTTTCTCTGGGACGACAGTTTTTGAGGCCATTGCAGACTGGATAAATGCTGCCTCAGCCACTGGCTAATAGAGATTTAAGCATGTCCTTTTAGCCTTCTGTTGTAGGTATTCTCTCTGTAAAAAGAGGGTTGTGTGAATGGTGGGTATTGCAGGGACATTGCTGGGATTACTTAATGTTCAAAAGGTGCTTTGAAACTGTGAATTATCAGTATTTAGATAGCACAAGTAGAAAACAGCATTGGAGTTTTATCTAAAAGCTTGCACCTAATGATGATCTTCCTTTCTTAGTCATATGTCTACTTTTATCTTAATTGTGATTTCTCATTTTTTATTTTTTATTTAGGTCAAGATAGTCTTTATGCTTTAGCTTCCCCTCGGTCTAATAACCTCTTCGCAAATGACTGACAAAGAAATGTGATATTCCTGCTCCCCCCACCCCACCATACACATTCTCCAGATTTTGATAGACTTGTTTTATTTATTTCCAAAATTATATCCGCAGGAAACAAGCTGTTTAAATTCAGATTATGCTGAAGCAAAATGGTCCTGGTATGAGAAGCAACGTGCTGTTTTATGAGCGCAGAGTCCCTTTTCTCATAACTGATTGATAGTAAATATTTTCCTGAAGAATTATTGCCAACCATGAACAGTGCAACTGTTTCACTTTTTTTTTTTCTGTGCTACTTGCTGTACCAGCCATTGTCTGTAATTAAGATCTACAATTCACAATGCAGACGTTTGCACTTCCTCTGGGTCTGAGCTATTTATAAGGCATTTCAGCTGTTCAGAGTTTCTTTTGAGTGTTAAACTACATGTAAACAGGCTTCTTTAGTCTTCAGTTACGCAAACACTGTGGAGTGGTTGTCATTTCTGCTTCTCTTACCACCCAAAATTACTTTGCATGTCAGTGAAGCCACAAATTAAGAAAGAATTACACTTGGTGTTTTTTTTAAATGCAAAGAGACTTTGAAGAAATAGTAATATAATAGTTAACTCATAAATTGCTTTATAGCTGAGGGTCTCTAAGTGTATTTGGGAGATCAGTTCTCAAAGCTCTACAGTAAGGATGGTCAGTCAGGTGTTATGCAAAATCTGGATATGAAGAATCATTTCCAAAGTTTGGTCAACTCGATGGAGATGTTTCTACTTTTTGGAGCCCTGGGTTTGGAATCTTGAGAGAGCAAGTTGTGTTACCCGTGAAGTTGAGATCAGTAAATACTGGAAGGGCTCCCACACAGATCTTAGAAACTCCTTCTCAGGTTTGACTGGTTTTAAGGAAAAACTTTCATGGTGATGACAGTCAACTGGAACAGGTTGCATGTGGAGGCTCTGCAGCCTCCATCCTTGGAGGTTTTCAAGGCCACACTAGATGAAGCCCTGAACTACATGGTCTGACCGTGTAACGCACCCTGCTTTGAGCAGAAGGTTGGCCTGGAGAACTCCCGAGGTCCCTTCTAAATTGAATCATCCTGAGATCCTCTCAGTATACAGGCAGTGAACGTGTAATAGAAGAGTCTTTTAAAATTTCGAACTTGACCTGGCATCCTTAATCAAATTCCCCTGCACCTGTGTTGTGTGTAGTGTCACATGCTGTAGTTGCACCCCAAGTGTTTGCTGGTTTGGTGATTGATACTCTGCATAAAGAATTACAGCCTGAGGTCTTCATTCAAGTCCCGTCACGTTGAGCCTGTCAGGAGTGTTCACCAGGATGAGAGTTATGAAGCGAACTGGACCTGCACTTATAAAGTACTTTGGGATCTTTTGTGCTGGAAATGTGAAACAGTTTGGAATCCAAATCATTGGTGGCTTTAGTGGTAAATGGTGGCAAACACGAAGAGAAGCATCGCTTCTTAAGTAGTCACCTGCAGTGGCAGCACCCTCAGATGGTGGAGAATACAGATGCCATTAACGTGACATTAATTAGATATGTTTTCGGTGTTCTTCAAATGCAAGAATTGACAAAGTTGTGTGAAAAATACATTCAATTCTTGCGCTAAAGCTTGCGTGAAACGCTGGAATAATCGTTTCATAGTGGAGCCCGCTGCAGGGAAGCCATTGGCGTGGGCAAGCATCACGTTTCAGAAGGCAGAGCGAGTTCGGAGTTTAGCCTAGCAAGAGAGCTGCTAAAAAGGAGCCCATTTTTTCGTAGACGGATGGGGGTTACCATTGGGGGTAGGCTCCGCCGTCTTTGCCGTTCGGGGGGGAGTGGGCAGGGGAGGGGAAACGGCGTGGAGCAAGTCGGTGGCGGGGCGGGCGCTGCGGCGGCGGGCGCTGGTGCGTGGCGGATCTCCCGCACGCAGGGATCACACGGCTCCTCCAAAAGTCAAACGATCAATTCGCCTCGTTTTGGCTCTGTACTTAATGCACAAACAGTGCGATCTGCAGGGCTGTAATTGCATTGTTAGGGCCAAGGAACAAGCCTGTGCCTTTTCAGCAGACAGCTGGCAGGGAAAGAGGCATGTTGTTAGGAAAGAGAGAGGCAAGGCAAATAAAATTACTGCTAACGCTCAGAGATCGGCAGGAGTCCTACTTGCCTAATCTTACCGGTGGGAGCAAGCGGCTGTTGTAATCCAATTATAGCAGCATAAGCAATTTGTTAGACACTCCGCATAATGTAACAATTTCCCAATAAACTCTGACTTGTAATAACGTCGGCAAGAGCCCACATAAATCTGCCCGAATGGTGGGGGCTGGAGTGTTCGGCTGGGGGCTTGTAATTTGTGCCATCAGCACGTTTTGTGGAGTGTGGTGTGGTGCAGTCTTTCAGTGCAGGAATTTTAAGGAGAAAAGCATGGCACGCCCCTCCAAGAGAAAACCATTAGCAAGGGTCAAAAGAGATAGCAAACAAAGCTGGGAGGAGGCTTTTCTAGGAGGGAGGGAAAAATCAAGCCCCAAACACAAGGCTCTAGCTGATGAGGATTTAAAAATACTAAAAAGCAGTAACGAAAATCGTGGCATTTTAAATTACAGCAGGGGGAGGAGGGGGAACTAGAATTACATCTGTTTTGGAGGGGGAGGGAGGAGGATACCCTTCCTTGTATTTAAGCCATTAAATATTAAAAAAGAAGCTCAAGTGTTGAAAGGGATGCTCTGTGCTTACAAGATAGAGAAGCCACGGATCCTGTCCCAAGCAATTCATAATCTACAAAGGGAAAAATAAACCTTTTCTGGTATCCAGTTACTCTCCCGTTGTCTTTCTTGCAGCTCCTAGCTGGCTTCATGCGTATTGGCACAGCATCTTGATGATGTGTCTGAGAGATAAAACGTAGGTCTAGAACCATTCACTTTGAGCGTACCCCAGTGAATTTAACTTTTTTGGCACAATGATGAATGTCCCCCCTGGTTCATGCAGATCTACACAAAGAACTAATCTAATTTAGATATTATTTAAAAGTAAAATCAGTCTGCTGCGCTCTGCCTGTCAGTCTTAGAGCACATTGCAAGTTACAGCATCGTAGACACCAGTTTGAGGTTTATGTTTAGCAAGATTTAAGATATCATATTTCTGTTAATCCCTCTATTTAGCATTTCCCTTTGCTAAGATGCAGATAGGCAGCAGGCAAAACAGCGTCGGTCCCTTTATATACAGCATAGAAACTGTCTAGGATTTTCAGTGTCGTTCTTACCACAGCTGCGGTGTAAAAATGCCCGACTTCATACCGCTAGCAATACTTTATTCATTTCTTAGCTATGGGATTCTGTGAGGCTTCAGCGTGGAGTGACATTTCTGTTCTGACTCATTCCCAAGTTGTAGCAGCACAATGCCTTTTCGTAGGGGGAAAAAATAGTTCCCAGCCGTACAAAACAGTTTCCCGTATCCTTTGGAGCTCCTGCTCTCAGTCCCCGTGTTTTGATGCTGGGCTATGCAGGCTTCTTTACTTAGCAAAAAAAAAATAAATAAACCCAAAACTAAATGCTTGACCTTGCACATACAGCTCACACAATTATGTCTGTACGGTGTTTGCCTTTACGGTAGTACTGTATTTTGTGCGATTTTGGGGTGTATTTACATATTCACCTGCCATTAGTTCTGAGATGATTTTTATTTAAACTGTAAAATAGAAGCAGAGATGCGCAGGCAGGCTGCCGTGAGGATAATGCTGCATATTTTGCCCTTCTTTATGTGGAAGTCAAGCCTCTATTGTTCTTAATCTTCGTTGTCTGCCAGCGTATCAAGATAACAGGCTGAGACGGCGAGCGTGGCCAAAAGTATCCTAATAAATATTTTCTTTCAACATAAATATGCCCCAAAAAGTGTGTTTAAAGAGGGCAGGTATTATCTTAGTTTACTGATGCTGCATCAATAAACTGCAGCGCTTCTAATAAAGCCACTCAGTGTCTGGATTTAACTAATGGCTGATTTTCACGGCTTTGACAGTGAGCGGTGTGCGTTATTTTCTCCTGATATTGTAAAAATAATGAGAGCAAATTAGAACAATCAGTTTACCCAGATAGCTGCTGATTGGAGGTGATGGGCAATATGGCAGCGGGTAATCCATCTTCGGGCTCCTGTCACATTAACTTCAGCAGTGTGGAAAAGATCAGGCGGAGCGAGCGGGAATCCTGCCCAATCAGAAAGCCGAAATTAATGAGAAGAGCATTGTTCTGTGATCAACCTTTTAATTAGCAAGAGTGGAGATGGAGGGAGTGATGAAGCTGGCAGCACAGCTGCACAATGCTGGGCATGTTTTCAGCGAGGGGGAGGAAAAACATGGGTTTTAAATTACCCCTTCTGTGCTCCCTGTACACCGGCAGTGTGTCTTCATTCTAAACCCTTTAAAAGATCTTAATAAACAGCCGCATCCAGGTTAATATTGCAAACGTGGCTGTTACTAATGAGTAGTTTCGAAGTAGGTCCTTTCGGGGGTCATTTAGGAAAATGTTGATCACTGTTTACAAAAAAAAAAAAAGAGAGAGAGAGAGACGGACAGGGTTTGGTGTTGGATTTAAAGTTTCACTGCATCAAGGAAAGAAGAGGAGGGAGACGGATAAAATTAGAGTAAGGGACTGCCTGTTTTATTACTCCCCTCCTTATTTAGTGTATGTTTGAAATAAGATTCCTCGGCATATATTTGAAATGAGACTCCTCGGTTAAAAATACTATGCATGCCATGTGGCTTTCAGCAGCAAAAAAAGAGGGGAGATCAAATACTGCGTTGATTTCCTAATGCTCCTTTTTGTTGATTTTTTTTTTTGTCGATAGGTTGGGTTTTTTTGCACCGACATTTTTCAGTTTAGTCACTTATCAACAGGAAATTATAATTTGAAAGATTTGGCTGCTGTAATTGCTAAAAAGGTTGACTTGATTTTTATTTTTTTTTTCCTAGAGGTTTGATAAAATCGCGGTTTTCTCAAGTATGTTCTAAAAATAGACACAGGAATTAATGACTGATAGATCTGAATACCAGTCTTGGGAAAATTGGTATTTTTGTAATGGGAAAAACATAGTGTGGGAAAAAGAGTGATATTAGGGTGTTATTTCTGGGAAGGAAAATAAGAAATATTATGAAATAGCATTAATGTTTGCAGTGCAGGGGAGTCCAGCTACTTCTAATTAACATGGTTCCTGTTCTTCCTTCCTTGCTCTCTGCATTGTGTTTTTCGGGCATTACTTTTCTCCTTCCCCATTAATTTCCAAAGAAGTTGTAACAGTTGAAGAGCGAGGCTCCGTCATTCTGCGCACGGTGCCCGCGCTGCTTTACTTTCATTTCTCTAATTGGGACGCAGGCTCGCTTTACTGCTAGGTACCCTGCTTTCTGATACCGACAAGCAAGTAAAATCTTACCAGTTTGCGAGAGGAGCCAAAAATCAGCGCCCTGCACCCAGCAAACTGTACAGGCTGTTCCTGTGGCTTCGCTGTGAGCTCCCACCCCCACCCCCCCGCCATCACCTTTGCATTGCTTACTTTTGGGTGGGTGGCGGTAAATAGGTGAGCTAAAAAGCGAGGCTTGTGCGGGCAAGGTCAGGGTTTTTTGGGTTTCTTGTTCTTGGCAGATCTCACCATCTTTGCTTACTGTGGATTTTGACCTTTCTTTGTAACAGTGATGTATCCTCTTCCCTCCCCCTCTTTTAAAAGTGAATAGTTGTGATACCCACACAGTTTTATAGCTTGTAAGACATCACATCTCTGCAAAAAAAGTTAAGCTGATCAGTCACAGACCTTTTGTACCGTCTAAACCAGTTGTATTTCTCATATAATCATTAATAAGATTTGCAGTTCTGCCTGCTAAGGTTGTCTAGTATTTTCCCTTGTAAGAAACAGTTCGGTTTTTTGTAATTTAGCTACTATTTAAACCTTTGAAGTAAAATTTTATTGGGGCCTCAGAATGATTCCCCCCCACTCCCTGCAGCCTGAGGCAGAAATAAAGTTTGGTGTGTGGGATGAACAGTATTCACTTAACGAACAGCTGTTCAATATTTTATTTTATTCGTGTTGTTTGCTCTCTGCCCCGGGCTGTATTTATTGCGTGCCTTTCAAGGCTTGGTCAGAATATGGAAACCCAGACTTCCTCCTGGGGGTTTCCCCTGTAGTTTGAGTGCTTCGCAAACCTTAATTAATCCTTCCAGTGTTTCTCGGGGCCAGGGCTGGACTCACAGCATCCCTTTTGTGTGGAAAAGTTCGAAAGTTACTTTTACAACTGAAATGTTGGGAGGAAATAGTTTATTTATAGTAAGCACTGAGGCCTCACAGGAGGAATATTTGATTAGGAATTATGGCTCCAGATTTTGTCACATCTTTTGTCTTTGTCATATTCTGCTTTTCCGTCTCAGTTCTTCTATCTGTAAAATGGGATAATGTTGCTTAACATTTCCTTATTAGGCATTTGGGGATCTGGAAACGTGGTATCAGTTGAAGCATGTTTTGTACTTAAGCATTATTTTTGTTTATATACATGTAATGTTGATTTGGGCTGCGTTCCTCTGGCATCTTCTCTCTCCCCAGGTCTGTCTGTGTTTTTAAAAGGCTGCATTCGACATGTTATCTTGGGAAAGATGCACTTACCAATGGTTGCAGTCAAATTTGCAATCAAATATGATCCTTATGGGAGGCAAGGGGAAAGTCTGAGAAAAAGTAGGCGCTTTCTAAGCCAAACATTCTTGTTGTTGCATAGAACACCAAAAGCTCTCAAAGCCTTTTGTTCTCCTTTAATAAAACACAAAACCCAGTAAATTATTCCACAGCTGCTTAAATCAGTTTGTCAGTTCCCAAAGAGATTCCCTTGTGGGCTGAAACCAAATGGTAAATTCTTGCCCCAAAGTAATCTTTCTGCAAGAGAATAACAGGAAAGAGGCGACGAGTTGCAGAATTCACCATAAGTATGGAGCCACTACCGTGACTCTGTAATGGGATGTCCCAGCATGGGGCATAATATCATAAATAGTGTAAATATGCCACATGCGAATTAATAGGCAGCCTAAGGATTGTTAATGTTTACATACATGTTAAAATGAACATACAGCTAATCTTAATTGGTTTTAACCTAATAAAATAATTTTGTTCTAGCTCCTGGTTGGGTTTTGCAACTGGGTAGTTTTATCAGTGTTGGAAGTTCTTGGTTGTTTGTTGGATCCTATTTTCTGTTAATTTAAAATGTTTCACGTATTTTTCACATTCAATTTTCTATATTTTGCGTTTTTGCAGTGCAGTTTTCCTGCCTCTCTCTTCCCGCCCCCACATGCAGCTGTCCCTGTTCTGGCCTCTTGAGTTTGAGAACTGCTTTGAGACTGGGGGATGTTCACTCCCCAGCAAGCTGGGGGAGAATTCATTCTCTGGGGTGTTTTGCTTCACCTTTTTTGCCTGATCACCCTGAATTTTTTCTCGACCATCTTTCAGGATGAGAGCTGTGTGCATGGTGTTACTACCTAGTGTCTTCTCCCTGAGGCTCAGTTGGCTTAGGGAACGATAACGTAACTCCACAACACCCTGCAAATGAGCTGCAGGGTATCTCAGGAGAAAAGGAGCATCTTAGCCAGGCTCAGACCAAAACCTGAGGAGAACCAGGAGTAAAAGTTGTCCTCTAGCTCTACTGACAGTCTAGTCTTCTGCTTCAACTGCAAGTTCTTCTTTCCATTCACAGAGGTATGCGCTTGCTTTCTGGACTCCCACCGATCTTCATCACAAGTTCAATA
Source organism: Larus michahellis (assembly GCF_964199755.1). NCBI lineage: Eukaryota > Metazoa > Chordata > Aves > Charadriiformes > Laridae > Larus > Larus michahellis. Next base: position 58,463,914 of record NC_133901.1, on the reverse strand, counting down.
GCTGTCACCTCTTCATCAAACTCTCTCTAAAATACTCCTTGTATGAATGGAACTTTCTGAACATCAGGACCGACATAAAAGGGAACCCCATAGAGCGACATACCTACTTCTGTAAAGCTAGTGATGACCTGAGGCTGCCACAAAGGCTTTGATGTCCAGCCAGGTTCTTAGACAGTGTTGTATGTGCTCTGAGGAGGATACAGCCATATCGGCTTCTGCGATCTAAAGAGAACCTCACCCAGCCAGGACTCCTCTGTAGAGAGGCAGCTTTGAGTAAGCTACCCACAATCCCTGCACAAACTGCAACAGGGCATACTGCTGCAGGGCGAGTCGTGTGGACAAGCCAGCCTAGTTTGGATCTAATAAAGAAAATCATTAAGTAACTAGAGTCTATACAGGAAGAAATTTTCCCAGAACGCCTCCCTCTCTCTCAGTCTGCCCTGTAGCTTTCAAAGAGCTCCCACAACCTCAAAAAACACGTTGCTAGAAAGAAACGCTCAGGCAAAACCCAGCACACACCAGACTGTGTTTAAGTAACAGAAGTTCCCAAAGCGTTTTCCCTGTAATGGCCCCAAGCAGAATGGTGGACTCCATGGATCCTATAACTGTGCCCTTCCTAGAATATATATGCTTTGTCCAGCACACCAAAAACCTTACTGAATGCGGCTGGTGAAGCCAAAACCAAGCCTGTTTGTATTATGTCTTAGAATTTTCCTACCTCTAGGTAAACTATCTATATTTTACTTATTCCAATTATCCATTTCTTTCTTTGCTTTATGAGGGCTACCAAACTGTCTGCTAGCTGTTGACAGAATTCCAGCAAGATTTTCCTTAAAATTTCTCTCTTTTTAAAAAAAAACAACCAAACAAACCAAACTGTGTTAAACTGGGTCACAATTTTGAGACTCAGTTTAACTTAGAAGACTTCTTTTGTGTTTGAAAAAGTCCCATATAGCTAGAGGTTTTGTATGGTTTTTCCAGCTGTGTAATCAATATTACTATTCCCCAGAAATCCTTCCTCGCTTAAAAATTACTGTAGTATCTTTTTATAGGTGAAATACTTTAAAGTTTGGAAGATTCAAAGTTTTTACGTGATTTTATTTGTCCCCTTTTCATATACACAGTATGAGACAACATGTGATGCATGGTAGCTTTGTTTCTCAAGTAATGCAGTGTGGTATCTGATCTATAAAATGTAAGTACATTAAACTTTCTGTGAATAATACAAAAACACAAGGAGAACATTTATTTAAAGACAAATCATTTTGTAAGTTTACTTATTAAGGTTTTAATAGCTAAACAGTTATTTATAAACTATTTCAGAATGTAATTTTTCTTTAGAGAGATTATAAAACCTTAGCTGTACTAATGAAATCAATACATGTATTAAAGTACTAGTGCCTAAAATATATCTTGTAGTTCCCAGGAAGGCGGGGTGAAATGTGAATTTATAGGTTGCATAGAGAAGTTACCAATTGGGAAATAGGAGCAGCGCTGTTGAGTCTGCAGTCTCATCTCCTACAACAGTGTTTAATAGAATAAACCAATTCTCATTGGAGAACTTGGTGTCTTACCCTCAGTTTACTTCCGAATATGTAATTTTCTTTACCTTCATTTCTGACCATTTGTCGCCGTAGTAAGTTCTTTGGATCAAGTGCTGACATGTAGAATCCCTTCTAATATGAAAGACCAGATCAACAGGCTTCAAATCCTGTCCTCAGGTGGAGACATATTTACCTTTAAATTTTCCTGATACTCAACTAAAGAACTCTTCATCTTATGCGAGGACTCAAGTGGCTCAAGACAAATAGTCTGTCTGGAGGTCAGACACTTACCTTCATCATTCTGTCTCTCGGAAGTAGATCACCATCAACTGGCAGGAACGTTTTGATCTTGCTGGTGGTAAGAATCGATTTGGAGTCATACGGGGCTCCAGATGGTACCTGTCTTGAGTTTTTGTTCTTGGCGGAACCAAGACTGGCAGATACCCATTGCAACCTACACCCAGATAACTGGTCAAAGGTAGAAGACGGCAACGATGTTAACATCAGCCATGTGTCTTTTCTTCTAATTTTGGAGACAATAGACAATTGTCCCTGGAGACAGTAGAGATCATAGTCACAACAGCTGACTGCACAGCAGGTTACAGCCTAATCTTCCCAGTCAGTGGTAAGTGACTTGAAGGTAACTCCTCCAGCAAAAGTGCCTCCATACCAGGGACTTTTAAGGTCACTTGCATTGCTAACAACCAAATCTGATCTTCATCTAACATCCAAACATCACATGAATGAACAGCTTAAAGGTTTGCCCTAGATCCTATGAGAGTTTACCTGGAGGCAATGAAGGTATGAAAAGAGATATTATATCTCTGTTCCCGTGTAATGCATTTGTTATAAATGCATTGGAGACCATGAGCGGTATCCTGTTGAACCAACTACAGACACAGTGAATATAGCCTCAGGTCAGTCTGAAGTTACCTGTGAGTCTCCTGGAGCTGAGACAGATGGATAAACCCATACCAGAATAAATAGCGTTCCTGTGTGTCATGTGTAATTCAGCAGTTCAACACCTAGTAGAAAGGTGTAGGTTGTATACTTCATAAATCAGATATGCTCAAGCTCATTGGGCACATGCCAGACTGAAAATTGATATCTCTCTTTCTGTGTGAAGCAGTCTTCTGCCATCCATGATAGAAGATTGAAGCCCTACCTTTGTATATTGAAAAGATATACAAAGTTCCATCGATGTTCTCTAGTCACTGAAAGTCAGTTTGCTCAGTTACCAGTCAACAGGTTTGCATCTGTGCCCTCACAGGTATACTATGAGCTATGAGGTGATGAATGTCTTCTTGCAGAACAGGACATTGCCTTGTATGTATCATTGTACCTCCTGGGACCTCGCAGGTCACTGGTTCCAGCCTCTTGCTCTTGCAGATACTACTTTGTCCTTTTAGTGAACTTAACTGAGTTTCATCTTGCAACCAGTTAAATGTTGGTCTGAGGTCTTTTTTCCATTCTGTTTCCATGGGAAGATGATTCCAGAACCCGATTGTTCCAACGACTGGAGGTCCTCTATGAGTTTCCAAGCTAGCTTATTCATGGAGAGACTGTACCACTGGTTCCTTGGCTTGTTTCTTCCTTTTCTTTTAATAGTTCTTTTTTTCATTTTTGGTGTTTATCCCCCTATGTTTTGAGAGACTAGTCATATCCACTTTGTTTTATTAGGATAAATTGAATGGTCCTTGGGGAGTGGCTTAATTTAAGAAATGAGGGAAGAGAAATGGGGAAGATGTTTGAGGAGTTTGTTTTCTAGGACGAATTTATTTATGTTTACTTTTCTGATTGCTCTCTCTTACAGCTCTCTTTTACACAGAAATTGTCAAATGACCGCCCTAATCTGTACTGCAGCTATTAACACACAGTCTTAGGTGCATGCGAAGATCTAATTATTCTGCCTGATGCGAAGCTTATGGTTTAACTGTCGTATTAAGGCAGTGACACAACCTGCATTTCTTCTGAAAGGAAAAGGAAGCTTGGGCAAATGACTGCATGCTCCTCCTTGTTATTGTCAGGTATCCTGGTCCTTTCATTCTCTCGGAACGTTGTTCTGCCCTTTGCAGTACTCAGCGAATACTACTGCTTGACTGGATTAAGTTTTACCAGTAGTCACTGCCACTAATTGGCTGATTTTAAAATATAGAGTTTTCTCGGAGGGAACCTAGAATGGGAAATAACTCATGTTGTGCAGTGAAAGAAACTGCTCCATATTTTCCTTCATGTATATTTAACACACTCTGTAATTTACAAAAATAGATTTGAATTAGTCTGCTTGTGGAAGCTCATATCCAAGATAACTTCAGCAAGGCAGGCAGTCCCTCGGTGTGTGTGACTGACGGCTTAGTTGAGGCTGCAGCGTGGAGACAGGCAGCAATACTCACTGTATACACTGCTGGACCTTATTGTCGAGGAAAATTAAAAATGAGCAACCAGGTGGTTGCTCTCACAGACCTGAAAATAGTATTCAAAGTAGCTGCAATTACTTATTTTACTGTAATAGTGAATCTTGACAGGCAAGCAGTGCTTACCTACTCAGCTCATAGAGTAGTTTGAAATTTGGAGATGAAAAGGTTGCTGTGTGTAGCCTGGCTGTTTGGGTCCTGTGTCCAACAGGCAAACTTGCCTTCATGGTGCCCTGAATTTGTGAAATATGATAGGTCTGTCCGAATTGTGTGCACTGTCAGTTTTAACTGTCTTCTCATATCCATAAAGTCTGAGATCCTCCTGTTGCTTCTCAACAAAAAATGAAACCCTTGTAACAGTGACCACAAACTGAGAACTTAGTTAAAATACATGATAATTAAAATACTTCAGTGTTGTTTTTTCTGACCCCACTTCTGTCAATTTAAACAATAGCTTTTGGGCTTAGACTATCATTCATTTAGAAGAAAATAAAAGTGAAAAATACTTAAGTTAACAACTACACTACAAAAAAAATTAGATTGTTAATTAAGTAAGACTTGCAATTTCTCAGCAAAGAAAGCCCTCTTTCTGACAAGTAAACCTTCCTTATAAGCCTTTGATTGTAGGTAATAAAAATGTTGCTTAATTAATGCCAATTATGTGCTTGTGTTGTTTTCTTTCAAGTCACTGGATTTTACAAAATTGTGTGAACTACAGAGTTGTTCTGCTGCCATGTTAATTTAGATCTGTCAGCCCTGTTCTGGATCATAATTTGTAATCCCGGACAGGTCTGAGGTGGGTTGTAATGGGAGTATTTTGAGATTTGATTTAGAAGACTGCCAATGATTAGGCATTGCAGTTGGTTCAGGTCATAAGTGAAGATAAGTTTAGAATTTAATAACGTGTGGAGAGAATCAGCTGCAGTTCTTAGAGAACATATGTGTCATAACAAAACCAACAGTTTTTGAAAAATTTTAAATAGTTGGAGGGATGGAATTGAAAGTCAAGAGACTGTATATCCAGATAGGTCCCTTGAATACTGCATGCTCTTAAAAAGCCAGAGAGCAGAAGTCTTTAAGAATTTGGTATTTGGTTGCTACAAAGAATGAATGATACAATAGCAAAGGCTTGTGAAGCCCAGAGTTGGAAAGCCTTTAAAAAAATAATTCTCTATACAGCATCTTTTAAAAATAATTTCAGATTTTGCTTATGATAAATGAAATACATCGACATCAGACAACTATAACTTGGCTTCAGTGAAAATCTGAATTGCTTTTCTCTTCAAAAGCCTGGGAAACGTAGATGAGCTTTGACTATGTGTTCCTAACACAGAGTCGCTTAGGTTGAAAGATGCCTCAGGAGGTCCAACCTTGCTCAGAGCGGGGTCATTATTGAGTTCTTTAGTCCCAGTTAACCACCACTGCATGGTACCTGCTTCTCCCAAGGTGTACATGCACAGAACATCTACCTTACAATTCAGAGTCTCCCACTGCACCCAGAAATGAAGCTAGCACTTGGAGTACGTGATGTGTTTGCATGAGAAAGGCTTCATCTGGCACTAGCTGCTCCCTCCCTTTCTCTCCTAAGATAGCACCAAGGACCTCATTAAGTTACGCAGTCTGGAAGTAACAAAGGCACAAAAACAACGGCTGCAAACTGCTTCCTAAATGAAGATGGGAGATATATTGCTTCTAATATACAGAAGTGATCAGAGATCTCGAAAGTTTCAGTACTTGGGCTTGCGTATGTGGGGAAGTGCTGCTGATGCCACGTCTTACTGCAGCTCGGTCGGCGCAACCTCTTTTTTACCTGTCTCCGATTTGGATCCAAGTCCCAGCTATGTGGAGATATGGGGGAGGAGAGGTGCACTTGCAGCCTCAGCCCGGAGAGGCACGCAGCTGAGGGCTGCCAGCATCACTAACAGATCTGCAACTGCAGAGGTCTTGCTTTCGCTTCAGATGTCCTTTCCCTCCCGCTGGACAGGTCAGATATCGGACTGTAATCCTCTCCTGCCACATGCGAGAGGTGTGGGGAGAGAGAAGTTGTTGCCAGCGCTTTTCTCCAAGTCCTCTTAAGGGGATAAAAGACACGGCCTTGGGTGCCATCTGTACCGCGGGAGGGAAGGTCTGTGTGTCGGGATTTGGGTGCAGCAGCAGGACTGTGTACAGAGTTCGGGCCCAGAATGGCAAGGACAGCTGTCGGCCGGGCCTGAGGGACACCGGCAGGCGATGCTGGGAAGTTTTGGTCAGGTGCTTCTGTCATCTCCTCGGGTCTGGTTACTTCTAGTCTTTCTTACTGGACTTATCAGGGAAGCGAAAACGTAGCCATGGCTAGCCTAACACATCCTATTGTATTTCTTCAGCTCTGTCACATACTAATATTAAAATTGCAAACTTCTAAACCCAAGCAATGTTCAAAGTCCCCTGGTGGTTACATACTGAAATTGCGGTGATGAATGAAGGAACTTAACTAAAGCACACCCTCCCTGGGGTGCTTACCTTCAAGGGGGTGTGAGTTGTTTCCACGTTTGTATTGATTTTAGGAGTGGTATCCAGATGCGGTGGCTCAGTTTGAGAAAACTCAAGGTAAATTTTTTTCTTAAAGCACTCGTCTTTAGATCCTGCTTTGGAAGGATGCTGAAACAATTAGCACAGCTGCATTTTTTCTAATTGGTGAAGTTGAGGCCATGCCCTTTCTAACAGGTCTGGTGTTTTTAGGTTTTAAGTGACAAATTTTTTTACTGGCACGTGAGGGGAAGTTTGCACTTGTGTAGAGTGTGGTGACATTGCCCTTACTGAGCACCTTTCGTGCAGAGGCCTCCAAAGACATTCCGAGCGTTAAGTTGTGCTTTACCTCTGAGCGAAGTGTGTTAGGATACACCCATTAAACCAATAAGACTCGTGAAATGGAGTGACTTGCCTGTGGCAGCACCAGAAAGCTGTGGGAGGGTTAGGAGTAAAACTCAAAAGACTTGGCGCCCACTTTCCTTTCCCATTTTTACATTGTACTGCCAGCTTTTAGTTTATCAAGAATTAATAAGTAATAACCTATGATTAAAAAGGGCTGACACTCTTTCTGTCATGAGATGTTTCTCTGTCTTTCAGCATTGTGCATAACTCAGCAGGGTTACACCTTTTGAGTTTTACTTAAGCGGCGTTACTCAATATTTAATGCTGAAATAGAAACATGTAATTCACAGCTGCAGGCGACCTGTCAGCTGCATTGGGATGTTTGTCAGCTGCAAGGGAGGGTGAGTTAGCCAGACTTTTTTATGCTGTGAAAATTGAAAATTTTCAACAACTTTTTCCATTTAATTTCTTGCTACATTTCACACTCTACACACAGCTGACATGATAATCCTTCAGCTGGTCCTAAATTACATTTTAAAATAGAGATCAGTTAATTATAGCAATCCGAGTATTTGTAATAGGTTATAGAAGGAATTTCTCCAGACGCTTGTTTCTCTTGAATTTCAGATAAACTAGTGGATGTATTCATAATTATTCACGTGACAGCAAAAAGTAAATCAAATAAAAATTACAAACGAACCTATGCAGACTGCTTTGGGTGAGACCAGATAGTCACAGCGTAGCATCTCTGGCTCTTCTGTTTGGAGAGTGCTAGAGGGAGCTCTAACCCCTCCATCAAAGGAACAGGCTGTGAGTGGTGCATCTGCCTAGTTTGGTCTGTGGTAGGAAGCGGTGAATTCTCTTGATGTTTAGTTTTATTTTGTATCAGAAGGTTGCATATGTTTTTTCCAGGCATGATCCCAAATTGCTTTTCCTAGATGAGAAGATGCAAATAGTGTGTTTTTGAGTATACTAATACTAGACTTAACACAGGCTGTTGCAAGCCGACCGAAAATACAGGAAACAAGTGAAAGGTACAGTATTCCTTTCACAAAGGAAGACAGTTCTCACAGTGGAAGACCTAATGATATTTAAAAGAGAATATATTTAAAACTGTTGGAAGGAAAAGCATGTAGTTGGTTTTTAGATGTTTAGCCAGTTATTATAATAGAAGTTAAAGAAAGGGTTGGTGGTTGTTAGTTAAATTTACAATGAGATGCATCATTGCATGAGGATGGAAGAAGTTTCTCACAAGATATGCTCCGCACTGATTATGTTCTTGATATGACAGAAAAGTAACTCTCAGAAGTGGGATGAAAAGAAGAAAAAAACCCAAAAACTTAGCCTGTATTTCTAGAAAGGGAATGCAGGTAGGTTGATAACTATTTTCACTGCTTATTAATCCCATTAAGAGGAATAGTGGAATCATGCCTTTGAGTGAAAGAACATTATGTGGAAAATACAGTATGTTGAAGGACCAAGTGAGGCTAGCAGTCCTGTTCTGCCACAATTTACTGGGGTTTTCATATTGCTTATATGATCTATTCAAACAATTCCACTTTGATTGAGTCTACCATAGGGAGTGGAATACTGGAAGGCTCCCTCCCTCCTTTAGTTTGAGGGGTTTTTCTTAAATATTATTGGCAGCTGAGCAGTGAGTCAAGGAGGAATCCCTAGTGCGATAGTCTGTGGTCTGTGCTTCTGGGCTGTGCGATTTGAGTGTCAGCTGGCAGGGAGAAGGTCTGGTCAGCTGTGAAGCTGAACGTGCCTTCCTGAAGCACTGTTATGGTCAGAGCTGGTTGCCTGTTGTTGCAGAAGGTACTATTTCTTGCCTTTCTTTTGTTGTTGATATGTGTACTTTCGCATATCAATGATGTCTGGCCTAACCCACCCTGACACAAATTCTGATGATAGAAAATTCATTAGAGAATGTCCTTAGCTTGTATTTTTGGAGTCTGTTCCTCAGATCGTGAATCTCTTGCCAGGTACCAATGAAAGAATGGACCAACACAACTTAAGATACAAATTCATAGAAAACTTTAAGTTAGGATGGACCTTTGGAGTTGGACTGGAAGTCCAACTGCCTATTCTGTGCAGGATTACCTTCACAGTCAGCTCATTTTGCTTGGGACCTTGTCTACTTGTTTTGAAAATCTCCCTCTTAATGTCCAGAGTTTTGCTTGCTACAGTTTGTGCCTGTTGCCTCTCTTCTTATTGTTATGTACTTCTGAAAAGACTATCTCACTTTCCTCTGTGACTTCCCTTGAGGTAATGGAAGACTAGTAGATAGCCCCCAGTCTTCTCCGGCCAAACACATACAGTTTCCCTGGCAAACTTGATGGTCCTTGGTGGGAATCACCTCAGTTTGCCAGCAAGGTAACATTTGACTGCAAGGTTAGCGGAACAGCTCATCTCAAGAAGATTAGAGGGTGAGAGTTATGGGATTCTCTTGTAGGGGTTATGGGAGGCTACAAAGCAAATCTGTCAAGACCAGCTTTGACGTGACGCTGTGCAAGAGTATTTAATGGAGTTTTCCTCTTACAGCTGCCTCTGTGATGGCCGCTAACAGCAGTAGTATTGGTGTCAGTCAGTGTGAGCTGATGAGATGTCCTCTTCCAGATCTAGCTGTGCTGGTAGAAAAGAATACCACTAAGCCTTCGTCTGGCTGCTGCAGGTTGCTGCCCTCCAGGATCTGTCAGCAAAACTGCAAACCTGCTTTCAGTTAAGATGAGGTGTTTTAGCTTAGACAGTTTAAATAGCAGGTCTTTGCTAACAAGCTTATTTTGACTGAAGTAGGTTAGGGAGTGAGTGCTCATGTAGCCAACTCTGCCAGCAGATCTAAGAAGTACGTTTGCAGTGGGAGCAATGCGCATGTGTGAATCTTGAGGTTCTTCGGAACGCTGCTGCTTTTTTGTTCATTGCATCTCTCCGGCACACCTGGAAATATGTAGTGCTCCTGTAGCTGGGAAATGGTACATGATATCTAGCATGTATATTCATGACTTCCGTTTGGAATCACTCACTTTGCCTTGGCCAGGTAGTTTGATGCGCTTGTGCCCTCTTTGTTGTTGGTAGAAAAATGCCTCTCCAATGAGAAAAGTCATGGAAAACAATACTAGGTAAGCTGCCTTGGAGGGCTTGTGGTTTGTGATGATAAAAGCTTTACATAGACAGAACCATGGCATTTTGAAAATCTCAGTGGTGTTATTGAGTGCAGATAACAGGTCTTTTGGGTTATTCTCCCCCTCTACTTGTGTGTTGCTCCCAGTGGTATAGTCTTCATTGTTCAGCCATGTTCTGAGTCACTGGGGTCCACCTACCTGTTCCTGGCTGCTTTTCTCTTGGAGTTAAGGGAATACTCAGGGCAAAAAGAAAATCAACAATAACACCCATAAAGAGTAACTTCACTCAGGCAGTATATCATGCTTGTGTGTTTTAAAAACAGAAGCAACTGTTCCAGAAAACTATGAAACTGCCGCTTGGAGCATAGCTTATGCCTTTCCCTACCATAAATGAGCCCTTTGCTGCTACTGGCCATTACCCGATGACTTTAGTAGACAGGTTCTCCAAGTTGATAATGTGCATATTCCTTCCCTCCATTAACAGTAATAACATGTAATGGTCCCAGCAGTTCAACTCTGGTTCTGGTAGCCATGCCAAGGAAGAAAGCATTTCCTTTGATGAGTTCCACTGGAAGTGATTTGTGGTTACTGGAGGATCTGCTTTGAAATTTGTGTGTGATCACTTTACAGCTAATAAAAGGTGTGCTCTGAAATCTCTCTCTTTAAGAGTGGTGGTGTCTGCCCTCCCCCCCCGTATATCTAGATACGCATTTGGTCAGGGATCGTAGTTTGGGAAAGTAACATATGCCAGTGCTGTGCTGATGCAAGCAGATTTCTCATCAGTGCTTGTTATTTGCAAAGACAACTTGCAGATAAGGGAGGAGGAGGAGAGGGACTCCCAATTCACATCCGTTGCTGGCATCAGAGAAATTTTATTTTGGAGGTTTTTGCCAACACTTAAAATGTAGATGGGAGACCTATATCAAAGGAAAGTTTACAGTAAGAGCTACGAGATTCCAGACAATTAAACTTTATTAGCCTGCCTGAAACATTAAGTATTAGCTTAAAAGAATAGTTTTTTAATCTCCTCTCCCGGTTGCTGTTTACTGTGTAGCAGTGTGGGAGGGGAGCAGCTTCTCCAGCAAGGTATTATTGCTGTGCTTTGTATAGCCGGTGTGCAAGTGCCCGTGGCTCCGTCCTGCCTCCCCAGTCCCTGGAGAGACTCAGCGTGTTACTTCTCTGGTGTCTGCAGCTTTCTCTGTCCCTAAACCAAAACAGCCTTCTCCTTTTCTTCTGTGTCTGAGGTAATATCCTTAGCCAGGTGCCCTCCAGGCTGACACCGTATCATAGGTACTTAAATGGTACCTCTGAGAACTATTGGGCCCCCAGGATTTCAGAAAGCGCAGCAGGTTGGGCTGCTGTGTCCAGCATAATTCCAGTGATCTTTCATCTAGATGTATCCTTTCTTATCAAAGTTTTTCTGCAGTGTGATTAGAAACCAGATGCGGACAAGCAGCTAAAAGCCCCAGACAGGCAAAATTGCCAGTTCCTTGGGTATCTAGGGGACTGTTAATTTCAGTGTGAGCGTGTACTTTGAATTTTCTCTCGAAAATAAATAGTAAAGATGCTGTGGTTTCTTTCATGGTGCTTTCTTTTTGATGCTCAGATGTGATTGATGATCATCTAGTTCTGGGTTACGTTCGTTTTTCAGAATGTTTCACTGAGCTTTGCAGCGTGGAAACTAATTCAGTAGTGAGCGAGTAAGTCCATATATGTGCTAAACCCATGGTTAACCTCACAGAGACTGTTATGTGAGATGGAGGCGGACAGAAATGGGTAGATTCTAAACTGAGCTTTTAAAATAAAAGTAAATGGAGTGAGTTGTTTAATGACCTAGCATTGTAGCTTTGCTGTCAAGTCAAACACTGGAAAAGCAGGTTCATCCTGCAAAGGAGAAAAACGAGGAGCCAACTACCCTTCTCATGTCTTTCAGGTGCTATAGCTCATGAGATCCTGCTCTTTATGGTGAGACACCCCCTCGCCACCCCTCAGTTGTCAACGCAAAGGAGCTCTTTAATAGGAAATTGCCAATAAGAAGCTGCAGAGGACTTCTTCCCTCTTTGCTTAGCCTTGTCAGGCTGGGAATTGGTTCTGCAGCATTTGATAATTACAAGCCTAGAAAGGAAGAAGCCAGCTATAGAAATTGAACCTGTACCCTCTTAATTATGCTGTTACTGCCTTTAGGCCACGCAAACAGCCCTATTTCAACAGGATTGTCAAATACTAGCTCTGCCCCTTAGTATGGAGGTCCGGCATACATTCTCAGCTCCATTTTACCATTTTTGTTCCATTGCTACATTGGAGTGGTATCGAGTGGTGCTTCATCATGGGCAGTAGCAAGCAGTTTCATGGCCACACAAGTAGCTTTGGAAAAGCCAGCCGTGCTGGGGTTCTCTGGCTAAGAGCAGCTTTACGGGCATCAACCCGAATCATCTCGTTGCCACACTGTTACTTTTTAATCCCTCTGCTTTTCCCACACAGCTTCTAACATGCGCCAAAATTCCTGAGCATTGCGTCTCTGCTGAATCTAGTTTCATGTCTGGCTTCACTGTTGTGGGTATTTTTAAATCTGGAAGAATATTCAGGATACAGAGGCAAGTGTGGCTTTGCTCTTACTGTGAAGTTCCTGTCTCCCCCCCTCGCACTCTGGACCTACACCTCCATGGTTCTTTTCTTTGTCATCCCATTGCTTGGTTTTTTTTCCCCCGGTGTCTTTTATCTTGTGAGTAAAGTTTGAACAGTACGCAGAAAGTTAACTGCCTGGAGTCTTTTAAATATAAGTAACACGCACCCAGTAATAAGCTGTCGGTTGTTTTTTTGCTGCCTGCAAAGAAACATAAACACAGCGCTCATTTCTGGCAGGTTTTTACTGTCAGAGTTTCTCCTATTATATTTATCTTACAATTTGCCAGGGGGTGAAGTTATTAAGTTTTAGCAGCAGCCATCGATCAAGTTCACAAGTTAACACGATAAAGGCTCTGTGCCGCTCCGATCCGGGAAAATGATGATCCTCACTCGGTAATTAACTAAATGAGAAAGTTAAATCTTACTTGAGAGCTGGGAGAGATGAAAGAGAGGTGTTTGTCAGTTTCTCAGTGGAAATTAGAAGCAGTTTTCTGCAATTCCCTAAGCTGCTGCTCTGTCATATTTTACATAAGCACTGGGAAAACGTCTTGTAATTAGTGCTGTCATGGAGGATTTTTTTTGCTGAAGGATGTTGGAATAATTCATTAGATTATCAAGAAAGGCTTGTGTCCTGAAATGATTAGCACAGTGAAATTTAAACCATTAACGATAACAAGTTTAGAGCTTGCTGCAGTGCAGAGGCACCCGGGGTATGTCTGTGCCTATTTCAATCATTTCTTATAATTAAACATTATGTCCTCTTTTTTCCTCCCTTTCACTAAGACCCATCCAAAATTCCTGTTAAGGTGGCTCTGTCTAGATCAGTGACTTCACCATGGCCGGCGGTGCGAGCCATTGGAGGTGAAATGCTGCGCTCGGAGATAAGCAGTAGAAGACATCTCTGTGTGGCAGAGCCCATAGTCCCAGTGAGTCTGGGAAGGAGGGGAGAAGCTGTCGATGACCTGTGGGTACTGGAATGTCAAAGGGAAGTCCCTTCCTTTTGTCTAGAGAGAAACTCCGAGAAATTTGCACTGGTGGTCTAAGCTCTCAGGCTTTTCAGAGCTCCAACATGAAGATATCTTGAAGGTTCAAAAGGTTCCAAACCTTGCTGGGATCATTTAAGCCATTCTCGATATTCTAGGAGATGGCTTCTGTTTTTCTTTGACTCTAAGAGATGCCTTCTGACCATAATCTGAATTCATCCACCCTGTGGAAGTGCCTTAACAAAGTCCTTTTCAATGGTTAAAGGACGTGGTGGTTTTTTTAAAAAAATATATAAAAGTTGTGACCACTCATACGGGTGGGGAAACACTATACCTATACTAGAATCAGAGAAGTGTGCTTGTGTTTGATCTTTCTGTGCTTTAGGAGGCTCTTGGTCCCCTGTACTGAACAAAAACAAAAGTAACCTTGGTTGTCATACGTGGGTTACAGCTGTGATATACCATGGCTGCTTAGTCTTATATGCAGAGCAGTAGAATTATCCGGGCTTTATTTATCTGTGTTGAAATATTGCACCTTCCTATAGTTGCAAGCCATTATTTAGATTAAAGTCTTTTCATATATTAGTCCTCTTCTACTTCACTGGGCATACAAATGTGCTTTGTGTTAAATGTAGCCATTTGAAGAAATGGTCTTGTAATTATGGGCTGCAATGGAGCATAGTACGTAGATCCCTGAGCTAGTACCAACCCGAGGCACTCAATCCCCTGGGTTTCCTGGCACAGCTTACTAGCTCAGGCACACCCTTGTAGGAGGACACTTTATCTTTAAGCTTTATCTGTTCCGAATTAGTAGTTTGCTCTGGTACACTCAAGCTTCCTCCCAGGTGCTGGACTACCAGTTGTCGTGGGTTTGGCCAAATTGGCCAATGGCCGGCAACAGATTCTCTCCCCAACCTCTCATACACAGAGAGGAGGAGGAGAGATAAAGAGATTTACGAGTTTAGAAGAAACTAAACTACTTTAATGAAATATTAATAATAAAATAAAAAGGAAAATAATGAAATAGGTACAGTATATACAAAACTGTATTAAGCTCCCAGGATGACATCACCGGCAGGTACTGGGAAAGTCCCAGACCGGACTCAGCAGTAAGTGGGAACTGGATTCCAGAACTGGAGTCAGGAACACATGGATTGGGATCAAAGGCAGATGAACAGACAGGGTCCTCCTCGGACATCAGCCATTGAAGAAAAAAGAGCCTGACCCTTTGATCCCTCAGCTTTTTTACTGAGCATGGGGCAGATGGGATGGAATACCCCGCTTGGTCTATTTTGGGTCACCTGTCCTGTCTGCTCCTCCCCGCAGGTGGGACCCCTCTACGCTTTTCTGTTTCCGACCCTCCAACGTGTCAAATAACGAAATTAGCTGACCTTGGTTGTTATAGCAATAAGTATAAGCAAGAGCCTCTCTGCCTACTGTTCCTTGGCACAAACTGTAAACATTGGTCTTATCACTCTGAGAACGAACCATTTTCGGCACAACATGCTGTTAATTTCAGAGAGTTAGAGGCCTAGCTAAGAAGTAAAATTAGTGAACAGAAAGTTGGTTCTCTTCTACCTCAAACCAGGACACCAGCGCTTATTCTTCTTTGCCACTTTTGGAAGTGAAGCTTATACAAAGCATGACCATATACAGTGCATTTGGATGGATATTTACCCTGGCATTATGAATGGCATGTGGGACAATTCTTTCTTTTTCAGGTGAGGCCTGGTTATTGTACCAGGAGAGCGAGGGAAGAGGTTGTAGATGATTATGTGCTCCAGGAAATACTTGCCGATATTGTTCTGAGATGTTTTGTAGTGAACTTGAGGCAGTTGATCAGAGGGGTTGAGTCATCAGGGTTTCTCAGGAAGCCAAATCGATTCTCTTACTGATAGTAACCACCCTCCCCCCCAACACTTTAATAATACGGATGCTTGATGTTGTTGTTTTGTTGTTGGCTTTTTTTAATAACAGGCCTTTTTCACTGAACCCCCAGTGGATTTTTAGGAATCTTCAAATTGAAATTCTGGGATTTTGTTCTAAACTGTACCTACAGACAATCTGGGGGAGGCATGTGAGCATGTATTGTGATTGAGTGATTTGGAAGCCCTGTGAATTCATCTGTCTCTACTCTGCAGAACTGGTGTCTTTGCGGCTTGCCCTGTCCTCGTGGTCCCCTGCTTGCATAGACCACAGGACCTGCTGGGCACACCATGGCTACCTCTGGGCTTGTCCTCGCTCCTTTTGATGGGAGACCAGAGCAGGCAAGAGTGCAAACCAGGTCTCAAGTTGACATTGTCAGAATGCAGCCCAAGTATATAAACAATACAGTGTTCCCCTGTCTGCTAATCTGGACATAAACACTGGAATACGTATAGTGCTTTTCTTAGCAGACCCACTATATAAACCTGGAGTTTGCCTTCCAGAGCTGTTACGAGTGTTGGTCAATGAACTTTTTAATTTACTCATTATTCCCACCCAAGAGACCTGTATTCAATTGGGATCCAGGCAAAATGGGTTGCTCTGTCCCATCTAAGCCATCTGTTTGAACACACATAAGCCATTACTTGGTTTTGCAGATGTTGCAGCTTCTGTTTGATACCCCCAGCCCGTGTTTTAGAGGTAATTGGGGGGCTGAAGGCTGCTGGGAGAAGGGTGCTCAGGAGGCAAGGAAGGGCTGGAACACGGTGGCACCCCGTGAAAGGAGTTGCCCTTTTTGTGGTCTTTGCACGTCAGCTGTCGGCTCCGCTCCAGCTCAGCATATTAGTCAGACTTCACAATCTCTCAAATTAAAAGGCAGAAGTAAAGGTTTTTTAAAAATGCTTTGTAGAGAAAAAGCACAGGAAACAAAATGAGAAATGAAATGAGATCAAGCTTGTAGAATACAGCATCTCTCCGCTGTCTTAGCCCAGCATTTTTACAGGGGGGTCTGTTTTGCAGGCAGCTTAACTGCAGGAAGAATGACCAGAATCCCTTAAGACCGATGTTCAGTGCAGTCCGTTGGTAATCACTTTTTGCCAGGCTGTTGCCTACTGTGGACTTTGCTAGAATAACTCCAGCCTTTCACACCTAGGATTTCAAGTGCACAGTCCCTTTAGAGATTTCTCTGTATAAAAAGTTGGCCCAAGAGAGAGTATTTCTTTCCCTCTGCCCAGTAACTGGGTCTGTGATTCACCTGCGGTCAGTGCTCTCCATGTGGTGACCGAATGAAATAGTGTAGCTCAGTCATAGCTCTTGTCTTGCGCGATCCTACTGGACACACACAGAAATTCACAGGGAGGACTGGGGTTAAAAGTAAGGTTGAAAACCCTGGGCTGCAGAATTGAGCACTGATGGTGTGATCTCCATGTTCTGTCTTCTCAAAGAAACTGAAGTCAAACCATGATTCAGAAATAGGAGAAACCACTTGCTAAAAATGACAGCTAATTACTGTCTTTTTCTGCACTCTGTCCAGCTCTGCTGGAAATGCTGAAAAGAGTATTTAGGTGGATTTTCTTTAGAAAGTTAAATGTAAGTGGTGATAACTTGAGTAAATTTTCACATTACAAGCTTTTTGGTGTTTCAGACTCTGGATTGCTCTTAGGGTTGCGGAGTGTATTGAAATACAGGAGTTGTTTACTCCTGAGAAATGAGGAATTCCTGCATTCTAAACACAGTTTTGGTAACCAGATTTTGTGGTGTCTAAATAATTCACTGTTCTGGCACTTGCTGAAAAAATACTTTTTTGTTGTTTTTTCTTTTCCTGTAAAATCAGTTAATCCGTGGATTTCTTTTAGATCATTAGATATCTTTGCAGAGAGATTTAGGTACTAGTTTTTTCACTTAAAGTCAATAAGGTTTCTTGGTGAGGTTGATGCGTGGAATTATCATCGTAGAAAAGAAATGTGGCATCCCTACATCAGTGTTTTATATATTTTGATATGTGCGGTTTGTTTCTGTTGTCTGCTGTCTGATGTTAAACCATTGCAGTGGAAGAGAAAAAATCACGTTTTCAGCATTTAATACAAACTCTTTGACCACTACGGGGAAAGAAAATAATTTCCCAGCAAACAGTTAATCTTACTTGGACAAAATATATCCTTGCCATGCAAAATGTGCACTATTTTTCCAGTTAAATTGTTTAGAAAGCAGAAATTATATCTTGCTATCAAGTAGTAAATTGAAATGTCAGTGTTTTGTTTTGTCCCTGAAACTCTTCTTTGAGCTGAGTCCTTCTGACAAGATACTAACAGTGCTCAGAAAGTTGAAAATCTCTTACTCTGTGAAAAAAAGGACATACCAAATATCAGGGTGTGTTTTAGCTGCCTTTGCTCTCAAGGTACAATTTTATACTCAAAAGAAGTACTATCAATTTTTTTCTCATCCATTTAATGTATTTCCTATGAATTTTATCAGCAGTCCTTTCTTTAGAAAAAAAAAAAAAACAGAATACAAATGCAGTTTTCTGTTGGTGCATTGAAGTAACTGGTAACTGTAGGGTAGGAATCCAAATGCATTTTACTGTCTGCAAGATGTAAATAAAATTGTGTTTGGGTTAAGTTGCCACTTATGGTTTCCCACCTAACCAGAGTCCTTTGTGTGCAGCTCTGGCATGAGCCAGTGTGTTGTCCTGCAGGGGTTACGGCTTGTGGTGGCTGCGCTCCAGGTGACGCCACCAAATGGGATACATGGCCTCAGCCGACTTTATGTATCAGAGTGCTTTTTCCTTCTGCTTTTTTCCCCACAAAAAATCATAGAAACGTGAGCTTCTTTCCATATGGATGATTTGAGTTTTTCTTTCCTTCCTGTTTACAGACAAAACTTGCCAATGGCACTTCCAGTATGATTGTGCCCAAGCAAAGAAAGCTGTCTGCGAGCTATGAGAAGGAGAAGGAACTCTGCGTCAAGTATTTTGAACAGTGGTCCGAGTCTGACCAGGTGGAGTTTGTGGAGCACCTCATCTCCCAGATGTGTCACTACCAGCACGGACATATAAACTCATACCTCAAACCCATGTTACAGCGGGACTTCATCACTGCACTGCCAGGTATTTCTGCAGGCAGAGGGAGCTTGCTGCTCCATCTTGGCTTTCAGGAAACTATTCTGCTCTCGCCTACCCTGCTGGAGAGGTCTATTCCAGAGTTAGTTTGCGAAACAGAGGATACCTTTTGAAAGAAAAGCTCTATACTAGTTTGAAATGTAGTAATATTTTATTGTGTATTCCTACTGTCTCTCAAGGCATGATCTAACTAACTTTTTGTCAGAGTTAGGTTGATGGTTAGACTAGGTGAGCTGAAAGGTCCCTTCCAACCTAGGCAATTCTATGATTCTATCTAATACCAGCATGGTTTGGTTAGGAGTAAATGAAAGCTCATATATGTATTGTAAGGACAATCATCGCAAGCCACAGGGCAGGTAGTTGTACTCATAATGCCCAGAACAATGCATGAATAACGAATATTTTTAAAATTAAAACTACTACTCTTTTTGGTTGCTCATCTGAGGTTTCCCCTTTTCTTAGTTAGATTTTTTTTCTCTCTTTCCTAGTAAAATACCTTCCTGAAGCCATCACTTTGATTATGTGTTTATTGCTAATAGGGAATGGAGGACATAAGATTAAAGGATGGAAATGTACTATTTTTTGCGCCTCTGTAGTGCTTTCCATTGAGAATATTGTCCCAGCTGTTCTGAGATGTGGCGCTTGGTGCATCTCACAGAAGGCACACATAAAGTAGTGTACGTGCAGTTTTGTGTTGGCCCGGTCTTACAGATGGGAAAACTGAGGCAGTGGGAGATCAAATATATACAGCAATAGAGTTTCAGAACCAGACAGAAATTCCTGGCTCTTCGGTCTTTTTTTCAGACCGGTAGATCATACCTCTGTGGATAAATAGATAGACAATTAATAGATTAGCATTCCCATGATGTAGTTCCTTAGTTTCAGATGGACCTGAGCAAGAAATGCGCCAGGTGTTGTCTCTAAATAACTAGTTGAAGGGAGGAGTTTCTTGCCAAACACTTGTTCTGTTGATGCCTTTGGAGAAGTGCTGAACCCTGACAATTTGTTCGATCCAGTCATTTGATCATTCTTCAGAAGGGATTTCTCAACATGAAATTTAAGTTCTAGGGTTTAAAGATGGAAAAAAGCACGTTTAACTGCGAATTGTACAAAGCATAAAGGCACTGCAGGAGTTTTGCTATGAAGTTAAATACGTAGACTCACTGGATTTTTAAGCTCATTGTGCCCAGTAATCAAATGGCTGTTGTAGCATTAAAAAAAAATCTTAGTTATGCTAAGTACCTGCTTTATGTTAGTTTTTAGTAGTCCAGTGGCAATAATCTCGTGTACTTAGAGCAGCATTATAACTTGTGGAGCTGTTCTGTTTCAGAAAAGCAGAGAGTTATTTTGCAAGTGCATTGGTTTCCCTGCTTTTAAAGTGGAAGTATACATATAGTTACATACACAAATTTTTCCACAAATCTCCATCAAACCAAACTAACACTTCTCATTTGCACTTGCTTAATTTTATCCTACAGGCCTTTTTCTGAAAATTTTGACAAATGATATAAATATTTTCAGAGGCACTCAGAATTTCCTAGCCATACCGTATTTGTTAAGTGTTTTTTTCAGTTACCCAGGAAGCAGCTAATTTTACTTTCTTGGAATGCAGAACAGATAGGAATCGTATCTGAGTATTTGAATAGTTGTGGGAACTGTGTGCTTAAATAATGTATGTGCATCAATTTGCATATTTGCAAAGTGCTGATGTCCTAGTGAATATAGCTCTAAGGGAGAAAATTAATGGCAAGGAATTGCACTGGCGCAGGCTCTGTAGTCTGTGCAGGATGTCCTGAGTATAGGCAGGTTTCTAATGAGCAGAATGGGTAAGGGCAAGGTAAGAAACTGCCTAGGAAAGAACCTAAAATTTCAAATGAAGTCACATAATCAAAAAAACCCTAAACTCTTTGTATTTTTTAGCTTTCTGAAATTCTCAAGTGTTCGGTATTCTGGTTTCCTTTTTACTCCTTCATCCTCTCTCCTGCTCTCCCCCTCGAGTAAATAAACAATAAAGCTACTTCAAAATCATGAGGCATCTTATCTCTGTCCTCCTAGCACTGTCCCAAAGAATGACCAGAATTAAAGGTAGTTTTAGATCATGAGCACACTTTACTAACGTAGAGTAAAATTAGCTCAGAATATTTTTCCCAGTACTTTGGACAGAATTAAGGCTTTTTGAAAAATGCAGCTTAACTGTGTACTTAACAAACTTTGTTCTGTTTCTGAAAAATAAGGGCTCTGCTTACCATTTCCAAGCTGTTTAACATTTTTTATGGGGAAAGTCATTTTTAAAAGGGTTTCATGTGTGAAATAACTGAAACATTCTTGTTGGTATGGAGGACTGAAGGGCTAATCGTGTTTCACATCGATTTAGCAAAAACTTTTGTAAGCAGAGATTTCTTTTTTTTAGAGAAGCGATGCTTTGTAAGACATATGTCTCTGAGTTGTGCTGTTCCTAAGAAACGTAATAATAAAATTGAGTTTGCAGCCAGGATAAAATAGCTCTGCCCTTCCGCTTATCGTAAGTGTGAGAAGAAGAGTCCAAAACATTAGTTATTCCTTCTCTGCGAAGGGTGTAGAATCAATGGCAGAGGATGGCTTACAGTTGTAAAAGTAGGTATAACACCTCGTTGCAGCAAGATCTAAAGTGCAGCTACTGATGATCCAGAAAGGGCAGGTGGATCAGAGGCAGACTTGGGGGCGAAGATTGCTGTGCCCCCTTTATGCAGCGTAGCCCTGCTTCTTAAAGCCACCAGTCTCTTCCCCATATAAAAGAATTCGCTGTTGTCATGCTGGTTACATAAAGCCACCAGTAGGGATACAGGCATTTGTAAATGTTCTGGTGGGTCTGTAAATGTCTTTGGGCCCACTGGAAGCAACACAGTCTGGGAAAACAAATATGCTATTTCCACCCTGTGGAGAGAGCTCAGGGCTGCAGGTGTCAAGGTGAGGAAGCAGCGGGACACCATGTCCATGTCTGCCCTACCAAATTGCGGAATTCCTGCAAATTCTAGTTCACTTTCACTAAAACATTGTATCTCTCTTCCCACACATTGCTGTGGAGTCAATCTAAATTTACAAACGCTCTTTTTTTTTCTTTCTTTAAAGAATTTTTTGTAGTGTCTGTGTATATCTTTTCAGATTAAATACATAATAAAGGCTGCTGATGCTTTTATTTTGCAGGTTGACATCTAATTTTGCATCTATAAAGATAAGAAATGTCAGGCCTCTTTCTGCACTCTGTGGTTGTGCATGGTATCATTCAGGTGCTTTTTCTGTGTATGAATGGCAGCATAAAACGTTGGGCAGAATGTCTCACCTAAAGTGTATTAGAAATTTAGGATGTCTGAAAGAAGCGAGAGGCGGCCTGCTGACTTTTCTCGTTTTCATGCATTGGGAGATAATTTTGAGATCTTTCGGTTAACAAAAACAAAGGTTGGGCCTTTTGTATCTGATGAACTCTGATCAGAATCAGCTGACTGCGCCCAGTTTGGGTTTGCAGAAGTATGGACATGTGACTGTAAAAATGCTGTTGCTACTTTTTTTTTTTCACCCTGTCACAAGCAAGACCTGGTCTTTGAGGCTGTTGTTTTAAAAGCAAGAAAAGACATATTTAACTCTGTCCCAAATGTGAACCAGAGGGAAGATGCATGAAATGCCAATCTGCCACGCTTCCTTTTTGGTTGGTTTGAAAGTTATGCCTGAGGGATGATGGGGTCTAAACTACAACTTTCACAAAGGCTCTGAAATTTGACCGGTGAAGTGAGATAATCTCTCGATGGTGTGTCTCACTTGTGAATTAAACAGCCTCCAACAGAACCTGTATTTGTGCAATATCTCATTTAAAAGGCATCTTATTTTCCTGAAGTCTTGCTGGTGATTAAATTTGAGTGGGTAAGAGCACATTTTTACTGGATACCTCCATCCAGTTAAGAAACGTAGCATAACCTTCCCTGGCCCCCAGCTACGCAGCCTTTACATGGGGCTGCTCGGTGCTAACCAGACAATTGCTTTACGTTGTACTCCAGCCATGTTGAAACAAAGCCAGTCCTGGTATTCACACCAAAAAATATTTGCAAATTGTACCATTTGGGTGCATATTTTTCCTCCACCCACTAAAATAAATGAAACTAGCAAACCTGCTTCACTTTCTTCTTACACAGCCTCTCCTTCCCTCTCCACTTTCCCTGTGCATCTGCATATCTTTCCCTCCCCCATGTCTAAAGGTACCACTACCCTTCAGGGCACACATTGGGAATATATATTTTTTTCTTCATTACGTTTAAAAGCTACTGCTTTAGCAAAAACAGCTTTTGAGCCGTTGGAACATGAGAACAGCTGTAGCAGTGAGATGAGAAATGGTCCTAATATAGAGAGATTTTGGGGGCTGCGTCGCTGAGTTGGAAATGCCATCCATAGAATATCCCCCTAGTGCTAAAACCCATCGAAATAGATTGGAATGACTTCTTGGATTCTTTATTATTTTTAATGACTTGTTGTGTTATATCCAAAGGAAGTTGGAGAACGCTGTTCACTCCTGAACTTCGCCGCAAATGCTCTTCTGTGCATTTGGTCCAGCTCTGCATGCAGAAGAGTAGATGGAAAGAGAGGGTATCTTTGTGCTATCAAGGGGAGTTGTTTTAAACTCCTTGTCTCCCCAGCAAATAATCCTTTTTTTCTTTTTTTTTCCTCCCCCAGCTCGGGGATTGGATCACATTGCTGAGAACATTCTGTCATACCTGGATGCCAAATCGTTGTGTGCTGCTGAGCTGGTGTGCAAGGAGTGGTACCGGGTGACGTCGGACGGCATGCTGTGGAAGAAGCTCATCGAGAGAATGGTCAGGACAGACTCCCTGTGGAGGGGCTTGTCAGAGAGGAGAGGATGGTGAGGAAACTGCATCTTCACCTCTTTTGCCCCCGTTCAGGACAGTAGGTGCTGTGTGTTCCAAACCGTGTTTGAAGAGGGTTATTTAGCACCCCGAAACATCATGCTGGTTCCAAACCTAACAGTTGCTTAAATCAAAAGTCAGAGGCTGGGGAGTTAGGGTATCATTTGTCTATGCAGGCAACGTGGGGGCTTTTTCCTCACCTTCCTCATCTGATCACGCTCTTATACCACTGTGACAAGTGAGATGCACAGACTGAGATTTTTACGCCCAGCTGTCATTCAGTTCAAATTAAGAAGCTGTGTATGCCCCAGGGGAACACTAAACTAGTCAGCAGTTCGGAGCAGAAGAGCTTTTTTAGGGGTGGCAGTGGGGCAGCATGTGCTATGAATTAGTTGTTTCCTGATAGGTCTGTTTGTTTTCCTCAGCAGATTTTCACTATTAGATATCTGTTTAATTTTCAAACTGGAAGCTGAGGGTAGGTACCACGGAGAATAGGGGACTTTAGAAATGCAGATAGATTAGTTAATAATCATCTGGAATAGCCTTACTACAATGTGGGTCTCACTCAAGTTTGAAGCTGCTCTGTTAACATTTCATTAGAACTTTCCCTCTCAGGGGTATGTCCTTTAATACATAATTTTCTCTTCCAAGGGTGTCCCTAGGATGTTGGCAGAAAGGAAGCTGGGTATGAATATTTCATAAACAAGATAAAAGTGACAGCTCAGGCATTTTGGTTGCTATTAAAAAGAAAAAGATACAGAGTTGCAAACAAAGAGTCCAATTTAAGGTTAATTTTGTTATACTGTTTGTCTCAGGAAGTAAAGGATAGTAAATAAGGATTATGAAACGTCCTTTAAAAATAAATACTATGTTGATCTGCTTCCAACAGTGTGATGTTTATAAAAAGTGTAAAATAAACACAAGCATGACAGTGGTAACTTTTGCATCCATTTTAGTGCCTTGTTCTTTCCAGGGCTTCTGTTTTCACTCTGTATTGTTGAGGTCACAGTAAGTTCCAAAGAGAACCTTGAGAGGTTTAGTCCCTCCTGTTTCCCAAAGGCAGAGCCAGTTTTCTCTTAAGTCATGCCAGATGTTTGTCTAACTCGTTCTTAAAAACCTTCACTGATGAAGATTCCCCGGGCCATGCCTGGGCAAGCAATTCCACTGTTTCACTAACTTTAATGTTAGAAAGATATTCCTAAAATCTAGTCTGTCTTCCTAGGTACAGTTCGGCACGTTATGTTTAGCCTACACAGACACACAGGACAGTTGCTCATTCTCCTTTTTGCAGTAATCTTTTGCATGTTGGAAGATGATCGTGTTTCCTACATATTGGATGCACTA
Organism: Larus michahellis; assembly: GCF_964199755.1. Taxonomy (NCBI): domain Eukaryota; kingdom Metazoa; phylum Chordata; class Aves; order Charadriiformes; family Laridae; genus Larus; species Larus michahellis. The sequence continues at coordinate 58,439,102 of NC_133901.1, read as the reverse complement.
ACTAACCATAATCCTGTGTTTCCTTGTCGTCTTGTCATTCGTGGTTTTCTTTGTTTAGATCCTCCCTGGTTACACTACTCCGTTCTTGGAGGATGGTGTAATCAGCTGGGTGTCTTACTTCTTCTGAGGCATCATCAGAGTTGGGTGGTGTGGGAAGCATTGCTTTGCATGCCATATAGAGGACGCTCCATTTTATGCTTTCCGATAGAACATGCGCTTTTTTTAAACCACGGTACAATACTGTTAGAAAACTTCTAGTTATTCTTTCTGTGGAAGTTCTGCTTAGCCATTATTTCTCATCATGCATGCTTGTGTTGTTACTAAGTGGTGAACTTGGCACTTGTCCATATCAAATTAGATTCTATTTATTGCTCGGTATTTCTCCATTTTGTCAGGAACATTACGAGTTTAATCATGTTGTCCAAAGTGCTTGTAGCTTCTCCTACCTTTAGTATCATTGGCCAGGTAATAAATGCACTCCCTGTTCCATTCTGTCATTAATGAAAATGCTCAATAATGACACATGTAGGATAGACTCCATGCGAGATCCTAGTTGACTGTTTGACAGTGCACCATCAGTAAACTGTGCTTTCCAGTCATTTCTGTGTCCACCCTTAAGCTTTTCCAAGATCGTACTTCTCTAACTAAGTCGCGAGAGTAGCCTGTGAGAAGAAATTGGGTCAGTTTAACATAGTGTATTCTGGATTGGTCATTGTTGCCTGTTGTTTGTGACCTTGTCATCTTCTAGGCGCTCATCTGATTGATGGTGTGCTCTAGAACACTGCCAAGCTGTCAAAGCTGTCAAAGTTGAGTTGGATGGTCCACCGTTCCCTTGGGTCTACCTTCTTCCCTTTTTTTTCAGTGCAAGAGCTACGTTTGTCTTTTCCCTGTTCTGTGGAACTTTAGCCATTCTCTACACCTTGTCAGAGATCATAGCTGATGGTTCTTCAGTTGCTCCCTCCAGATTTTGGAAATAACATTAGCACTGATCACTAGTCATACAGACACATGACATTGCTGAAAACCAGTTGCAAAATCCTGCTTCTCGCCTCAAAGGATAGGCACCCCCTGTTACTGCACCTCTTCTTCAGGTTTACACTGTGTCCTGGAGGTCATTTTGATACAACAGGAGCAAGTTATGCCCGGTCTTTCCGATTGCCCTCTGATTAGCTCTAGGAGATACCACTCCAGGCACGGTGGGGTGGTTAAGAGAGGCAGACAAGAAATATCCCGTGTAATTTCATCTCTGCCATATAGAGCTTTATAGCTTAATAATCAGGCCCAGCGCTGTGCATGGCACAAGGAGGTGACTAGCTGGACAGTTCAGAATGAGAGAGAGATGACTGGTGTTATTTGCTTACAGCTCCTCGCTTTGCACATGGGCTGCCTGATTTCAGCATTTGCAGCTCGTGGTTTACAGCAGAAACACCCAGTTCCGCAGCATGGTAGCCTTCACTGACAGCTTGTCGGGCAACAGTAAGGGTTACGCAGATTTAGAGAAATATAAAACAGAAGCCCAAAATCTGGGCATGTTTGTGTCCATCTGAATACTTGATTGAATTGGCCAGTCATCAAAACCTGCAAACAATAGTTCCTTTTATCCCAGAGCCACAGCACAACAGCCACTGGGAGCTGTGGAAATTCCAAGCAATCCTGAAGCTGAATTGTAAACAACTGACTCTACATGCAGCAAGGCAGGGCTTATAGGTAGCAACAAGACCTTGAATTAGGTCAGCTGGTAAAGTTGCAAACAACTGACAGCTTTTCAGGCACATAGGCTACCTACCCCAAGTCTTCCAGGATGTGTCCTAGGTATTATTTGTATCTCCAAAGCGGTTTTTGTCTCCCTGGGACAATAATTTTCATTTTCTTGTGTGCACTTGCAGACTGGATCACAGTAAATAGGCAACCATCTAGTTAGCGGTTTGCCTGCATCCGTGTGTCTGTTCCTCACGTATGTTTGTCCCCGTACGAGTGGCTGCTGGTCATTGTATTTGAAGACTCAGATGATTGCTCTGTCCAAAGTAGAAAGCACCTTTCTCTCGTGTCGCACTTAAAGTACTTTATTTAAAGAATTATCAAAAATTCCTTTCTTGAGCATTTGTTGTTTTGTTCTTTAGTCCTGTAGTTTGCTACCGCCTTATAACCTAAAAATTTTGGTACGTTGTTCTGATTTCCCTAGTTCAAGTATATCAGGGCAGCTAATGTACAGTCTCTCAAATGAGTTTCAAGGTATACTGTATGGAAAGGACAAGAAAGAAATGTGCTAGGAAGTATTGAACAATTAATTATGCCATAATGGAGCAAGGGAGGGAGAAGTGGAGAGCTGGCCCAATATAAACTCTGTGCCTCTGATGCCAGGATTACACTCGGAGGCATTTGTGCCTCTCTCCATTTTGTGAGGCATGTTGCCAGGCAGAACAGCAGTTAGTACGCCCATGGTGGGGTTTACTAGCTTCCACACCGTGTTTGGTGGCTTCTTAACTTCAGGATGAGGAATTAAAGTTTTTTACACAGCAGGTAGTGATTGCCATTTACGGATTTTTTTTTTGGAGCAAAAATCTAGCTTGGGATATGAGTATTCCGAATCAGTGTTGAAATGAGGGAGGCACTACAGATGAAGTGTTGCTTACCAAAATATAGTAGTAGCAGTAAAATGTCCATGTACCAAAACTGAAATTGTTCCTGCTAATGCAGATGAAAGCTAACCTTGAATGCATAGTGAGTTTGAGGATTCCTTGTCTTCTTTCATTTTCTTTGTACACTTTATTTGAAAGGTGACCTCTGATATGGGTATGTGTGTTGTGGGCATGAGCAATTCTCACCTCCTATTGAGTTGAATGGGCTCATGTCCATGATAGGTAATATATTTCCCTTCCCTAAGTGACTAGGCACAGATTTTTCATGAGTATTTCGGTGTCAAAATGCAACATTGACATGTTGCAGGGCAAACAAACAAGAAACCACCCCGTGTTACTGAGTAAATGAGGTTTGACTATGAATCTATCTGTGCTTTTCAACAGTGGTTACCCATTTGTAAAATGCCAGGAGGAGCGTTCTCCAAAATGCTGAAACGTGATTTGTGTTCAGTGGAAGTGTTCTTTGTCTTCCAGGGGACAATATCTATTTAAAAATAAACCTCCTGATGGGACTGCACCACCCAACTCCTTCTACAGAGCACTTTACCCCAAAATTATACAGGACATAGAGGTAAGAAACAGCTTCCAGATGTGGTGGTGTTTGATGGTTTGGTTTTTTTTAATCTCCCTGATTTATTCATCATGCTGAAATTCTGAGAATATTTTGTTCGAGTGAAATATTTTGTTAAATCTGGTGTGTCTGTGTTTGTCTGGAGTTTGTAGATCTGGGATAGTTAAATAAAGTTCCAGGCTTCGCTGCTCCTTTAGAAGAGAGAGGATGAGCTGGATTGTTGAATGAGATGTTTGCAGATGCCGTCTAACGCCTTGCACGTCAGATGTCACAGCAGCACCTTACCATCTTCCATTTTCTCTGTTCCACAGTACTTTGCTCCACTCAGGGCAGATGAGACCTATTAAAATGTTACGGGGAGATACCAGGACCTGAGCCAGGGAGAAAGTGCATTCTAAAGACTGCAATCCTAAGACCCAGGGAAACAAGAAGCAACTGAGCATGGCTGCTTTGTATCTAGTATGAGGCAAACGCCATGTTCTGGTAGCTTCCTAATGGCAAAAGCGGTGCTCAGGCACTGTTGCGACAGATTTGTATAAGCACTTAGCTAGAGCTCAACTGAGACTTTCTCTTCAGTTGTTTAGTTCTTGAGTCACAGGGGGTTAAAAGGTTGGAGATAGAAAAAAGCTTTTAAGTCACTTCTCTCTCACCATTCCAGATAACACAAACGAGTTTAGCCATGATATGTTTGCCAGGTTTTGGTCCATTTAATTGATTTTATTACGTGTGTTACGTCTTCTAGTCTACTAGAAAGCTGGTGTGTCATTGTCTGGTCCTGATTGCAGGAAAAAGTGTGAAGAAAAGTACCTGCTGTCTTCTCAAATAAGCAAAAAAGGGGGGAGATAGTTCCATGCTTTATTTTTACTTCTTTTTTGTCTCCTATCTCTCGTCAAGACAATAGAGTCAAACTGGCGGTGTGGAAGGCACAGTTTACAGAGGATCCACTGCCGAAGCGAGACAAGCAAAGGGGTTTATTGTTTACAGTATGATGATCAGAAGATAGTAAGTGGCCTACGAGACAATACTATTAAGGTGAGAATGCTCAAAAATGGCATACTGAAGGCATGCAATGTCTATGCCATAAATAATAGCGTCCTAATTTCAGTGACACCTACTCAGTCTCTTGTTAGTAACCTAGCCTGCTCCTTCTCCCATCTCACACCTGCACAACATGAATACCTCTCTTATCTGGCAAGAGAGACCCTGTTTTCTTACAGACAGACTTCGCTAGCAGAGGTTTTTGTCCATCAGTAATTACAGGCTGTGTAATTACTGTGCCCTGTACCCTGAGGAGAAGAGTAAAACCGAAGTTCATAGTAAAGCCAGTAATATCAAAGATGTTAATGTATTGCACCAAAGAGCCTGTAGAAGACTACAGATGCCACTAAAGATGTTCTAACTGCACTATGGATGATGTGTTGTAGTAAAAAACAGACCAGTCAAACCAGTAGGTGCTGAAAGATGAAAACCTTGCTGAGCTGTCTGGTTTTGAATGTTTGCTATCGTAGATCTGGGATAAGAATACATTGGAATGCAAGCGAATTCTCACTGGACACACGGGTTCTGTCCTGTGCCTCCAGTACGATGAACGGGTGATCATTACTGGATCTTCGGACTCAACAGTCAGGTGCGTGCATATGATTTGGAGCTTTCTCTTGGCCTCTGAGATTTTAGCCTTGCAAGCTACTGAAATGATCTTTTCTTAAATGTGTGCTGTTCATTCGGTTCCATGAAGTAGTTCAGCATATTTGTTCAGGAGTGTACTGTCCTTGTTTATCAGATGTCCGTACAAATGGCTGTCAAGGAGAAATGAGAATCTAAGCAAAGGCCAGTCAAGGTCAAGATGACTTAGGAAGGCCATCTGGCATTTCACCAAGGTTTTGCATGTTTTGATACTCCCTGATAATGTTTTAAATTCTCTCAGAATAACTTTTTAAAAGTCGGTTGAAGTTTTTAAAGCAAGTTTGAAGGTTTAGTCATCCAGTGTCACTTAATTTTAACAAAAGATGTATGACACGATCTCCCGTGGCTTTTAATTAAATTTCAGCATGATGTTTCTTTTCATTCAGTCTTTCTAACCTTGCTTTCCTTCCAATCTCCAGCAAAAGGCTGGACACCTCAAGTCAGCACTTGTGGTGCATGTTGTGCAGATGTGATGTCCACTAGACATATTACGGGATCTCAGACCTGCAGTGTAAATACAGGCACATATCAGTTAGTGAATTGCAATATGAACTTGGATGTGAAGGAGCAAGTCTGTCTTCTCCATGTTGTTATGTATTCTCTTCTTGTCAGAGTACAAACAATGCCCGCGCAGTGAAGTTACAGGCAACAAAAGGCTGTGTCAGTGGCCTTTTCTGAAGCTATTAGCATGCGTTCCTATGGCTGCAAGCTCCTCATGGTTATCACCGTGCTTGCATGTAAACTACCACTGTTAAGCTAATAACCATTAAATTTAGTTCCTGATGTGTGTTGCATGCAGTCTTGTATTACTGCTAGATTTTGGGGTCCTACCATTATTAAGAATCCAGAATTTCGGCAACACCACCTGCCTGGAGACAGCGTGGGAACTGCACTGTGCTAAACAGGTCGCAGAAGAGAGGCTGATTTCTGTAACAAGCGCTATCCATATCCATATCAGGCCAGGCAGGCCAAATTGCAGACTGGCTACTTGCCCAGAAATACTTTGTTTCCCACTGTATCTATAAATGTTTGTGCAGACCCCAGAGGCACATAGGATGCATCACTTTTATCCTTGGGTCTCCTCAGGAAGAGGGGCTTCATCCAATAGACAGTACAGATGGGCTCTTAATGCTTCTGAGATCTCAGGGATGCACTTGTCCAAAGAAGTCAGTAGGTCTCCAGCTCCGGTTCAGTTTGGCAACCCTGTCTGCAAACTGCTCCTATGTTAATGGCTCAGGTCTTTAGTCTGTGAATTTTCCTCCTTTGCATTTTGTAATTGGAATGTAGTTGTCTTTCTCATTTATAGTCTATAAGTTGCTGCACTTCAGCCTCCATAAGTTAGAAAATAAGACATTAGAAGTCTTTCTCACATCGTGCCTTTTCTTACTGCGCACCTTATTGGCGGAGGAAGATTTTAACTTCTGCAACGCCTGATGTGCCTGATGATACAGCCATTTTCTGCTGTCACATACTGTATCTGGGACACAAATGTGATAGTGTGAAAAGAAATCTCTTTGTGGAGAGTAAAAGAAGTTTGCCAACAGAATAGCCCAAAAGAAACATTTTTAAGCCTTAAAATCTTCATTTCAAGTCCTAGAAGTTCTGTATGAAGCCTTTGTCTAACTTCCATCTTAAATTATCTTTCAGCTGAAGCAGTTGGTTCCACTAACATTAAATTGACATAAATGCTCTGTCTTAATTTGGGTATTCAGCACATTCCTGGGATGTGGCTGTGTACCGGATGCGCTGCAGGGTAAATGCAATTCCTGGTGCAACTTGTGACAATTACTTATATTTGTTTGAAAAGCATTATCTTGTCTTCTGCTTCTGCTTTGAGTTGATAGTCCTGTGAGAGGGGTCAAAAATTTAACCCGTCACTGAAGTTGCTTCTCCACAGGTCATGATTAAGTACTCATTGACTGGAAATGGAGTGTGTGGTAGGCTGACAGAACCAGGAAACATCAGTCTTTAAGGCTATCAATCTCATACCTTTCCTCAGCACTAAATGCCCTTAATTAAAGAACGCTTTTTTCCTGGATGGGTTATTTTTATGGTGTTAACTGCATTGCAGGGTTTTTGGCTGCTGGACTGTCTCGATGTATGCATAACCAACAGGTTTATATAATACATCTTTTAATGAACTATTTAATAGATGTAGATATAACTTGTGGTGGTTGATTCTCTAATATTGCTAGAGAGTCAATTACCCCTCCCCATCCCTCTCTTGCTCTGCAGAAAATCCACTGTACAGTTTTCTAACTCTCTTCTCTCTGGTTTGAAATGTGAATCTTTAGGGTGTGGGACGTGAATGCGGGCGAGATGCTGAATACGCTGATTCACCACTGCGAAGCAGTACTGCACCTACGCTTCAATAACGGCATGATGGTGACATGTTCCAAAGACCGTTCCATTGCCGTGTGGGACATGGCTTCACCAACAGACATCACCCTGAGGAGGGTGCTAGTAGGGCACCGAGCTGCCGTCAACGTAGTGGACTTTGATGACAAGTACATTGTATCAGCATCAGGTGACAGAACTATAAAGGTGAGGTGTTTTTATTTGCAGTGCTGGGCTATTTAATAACCAAGAGCAGTGACCAGACAGGGAAGATGGTTCTTGTCAGTTATCACACAGATCTTCCTTTAGAAGTTCTTCCGGCTGCTCATTTCCACTTGTTCCTCCTCTGTTGAGCTTGCACAACTTATTTACAGACCTCTATGGCAAATCAGATCCAGGTACAGATGTAGTTGAAAAAGGACTTTTTTTTAATGTGTTCTTTTTCGACTTGACCGCTCCCGTGATCAGTTTCAGCATCAGTCACTCAAACAGTTGTCAGAGGGCAGCATGGGGGCAGAAGTGAAGGTGAGTGGATAGGAGTCACTTAAGTGCTACTGCTATGATCCCAATTTGCAGCATTAAAACTGAGGAAAATCAAGATCTTGTGTAGACTAAATCATAGCCCAAGAGTGCTAAAGCCTGATATTGGAAGCTAATGCTCATATGGTGTGGCAAAAATCTGTGTACCGTGACCCAAGCTGCTAACAGTTGCAGACTGTAGTCACAAGTCATCAAGGGGTAACTTTCCCAGTCTTAATGATAGCATCTTCAATTAAGAGCATTCTGGATGCACCTTTATATCATACAGATACCAGCTTTTATTAGTCTCTTCTTAATAATTTTGTCTCTGTGTGGTTCCCTCCCCCCTTCCTGTCACAGGTATGGAACACTAGTACCTGCGAATTTGTGCGCACCTTAAATGGCCACAAACGAGGCATTGCATGTCTGCAGTACAGAGACAGGCTAGTAGTGAGCGGCTCTTCAGATAATACTATCAGGTGAGAGACTATCAGAGTTCTGTGCAAGCACGTTGTCTCCGATTCCCTGGGATGCGCAGAGGTTAGGCAACTGAAGTGC